>NC_050456.1:22197711-22495211 GCF_903995425.1 Onychomys torridus | reverse complement strand
ACAAATGAGTGACCACAGTAAGGAAAAGGCTCCTGCTTCCCAGTGAACTGATACTGTGACTTAAGTCACAGATTGGAGATACCCTGAAAGGCAAAAAGATTACCAAGTCAGTCTCTCTTTTATATGCTCGCTTCTAGGCAAGATAAGACAACTCTACTATGATAATGGAAAGGATTCCACTGTGCTGTTGATGGGAAGCACATTCTCTCCCGTAATGCAAAGTAAGCTATTTAGTAGTGCTTTGACCATTAAGCAATCAACCATCTTTTGCTATAGGAAAACACAGAGGCTCCTTAGCTACATTTGAAGGGTTCTATATGCTACGGCTGAGAGCAAGGCATGCTCTCAAGCTTTTCCTCAGGAGCTGCACTGTTTAACTCAATTAGGAAAAGGAAATCTATTTCTAAGTTGGGTGAAATAAATGCATAGGAAGGAGCAGCTTGCACTTTCTAGGTGATAGGTCTCAATTTTGATGCTAGGGAGCACAAGGTGACATTTTTGTACGTGCCTCAGATTCATGCAATAATGGGCCAATATTTCAAAGCAAATGCAGCTATGATGTTTATGTTAAAAACAATAGGTTGTGACAGCAGTCAGATGGTCTATATCCCTCAAGTGTTGAAAATAAATTGTTTCTTTTTGCACACAAGAGATGGAGATTACCAAGGTGAAACATGACAGAAAATTTGTAGAGAACGATCTTGTCTGGGAGCAAAGCCTGCTTCCTGGTACAGGCTGATAAAAACAGTACCCCACGGGCCACTGTGTACTGCCTTAATGAGTCAAGTGACAGTGAATTTTGAACAAAGAGCCTTGGGGAAAAAAACCCAGCTATTTTGTTATCTGTCTTCTGCTAAATTTCTATTCACACATACAAAAAAATAATGAAGCTTCGAGTTTAAAATGCAGTCGGAGCCAAGTTTCTATTTATTTCAAGATGGTGGCAAGCCTGCCACACCTAAGAGTCACAGCTAATTCCTTGTTGGTAATCTGATGCATTGGTCTTCTTCAAGCTCACGCCTCTCTCCCACCTGGCTGTCTCTTTCCCTGGAACTTGCACTTCTCATCTAACTGAAAAAACAAACAAACAAACAAAAAAAACCTAGCATTTCTCAGCGTCAACACACTGGGAATCCTTCCCTAACCCAGGCAAGGGCAAACTGGAAGATGGATGTGTGACTAACTATTCTGGTAAATAAAGAGCAAAACAGAACCAAAGTAGGACAACGGACTGGATTCAACTGAGCTCACTGATCGCTGCATCTTTGCTAATACACCTACGTTCACGAGTGATGTAACTTCCTCTGCAAAGATTATTTCACTATCTGAAGAGATTTGTCCAGATTCTCAGTGCCCTAGGTAACTTGGAGAAGTGGACTGAGTTCTGACTTTACAACTGACTAAACAGCCAGATCTTCCAGGAGCTGGACTTTCCATATTCATTTTATATGCCACTCTGTGATTTATTCCTTCATTATTGAATCATTTGCCTTGGTAAAAGAACTAGTTACTAACCTCATTAACACAAATGGGAAGGACTAACTCATTGTACTGCCCCACTAGGTAAAAGAAGGCGACTTTCATTACAACCTCGATTCAATTATTATTTGGGTTTTCATTTGGTCATGTATGTCTATAGACAGTACCATCTTTTGTCATTTCAGTCCAAGACTTTTACAATAGCATGAAATAGAAAGGGATATAAAATGTTACATTTGGGTCATTTAAATTGCTTGAAATTTAAAAGCAGTACTCATGTTTCTGCCAACAATGCATCATCTTTAGCTACTACTTCATCTGGAACATGTGCATAAGCAGTAAGGGTTTATTTGGAGGTATTGGTGCTCCATCACATTGGTCTGCAGCACAGAAGGACTAATTGGGAGAAACAAGGAAATGATTTTTTTTTAATTTACTAGATCATTTTTATTTATGTGCATCTTGATATAAATGATTATATCTGTGATTTGAATTTTAATATTATCAATATCAGCTCTCACATTTATAATCCCTGAATTGTCCAGGCTCTGCAGGCAGTACATTCACAATCTCAATAATGTCTCCAGATTTAACAAGTTTCCCAGTTCAAAACTGAACAAAACAAAGATATGCCTTGAGACACTGGATGCAGCAATCTTGTGCTCTCCCCAGATATAATACTTCATTTTTTATGAGCTGATCAATGTCTGAATTATTTGCATATTTCATTTTGAAATATGTACTATGAATTAAGTTCTCTATGCAAGGATTGAAATGTATATATTCTGCTTATGAAAACATACATGAGAAAATCCAAAAACACAAAATATATTGTAAATACATGCACTTGAATGTTATAATTATAGGATATGCCAAAATGCATAATAAATATATACTGCATTCAAGTATTTTAATATTTATCTTTTTATGTGAATATCTATGCATAAAATTCTATAAATAAAATTTTAAGATAGAGCGAATAACATTTCAACATGGAAAATGTATATATGCAAATCTATAGATACATGTATATGCAAATCTATAGATATATGCATGCATGTATATTTTTCTGATTGAAGTTTATATCCTACCCTCCATTTTGACTGAAACAGTGAAATAACTAGCATGTTGCCTCTCTGAAGCCGAAAGCAATTTCCTTTTCTAATTTTAGTTATGCAAAGCCTATGGGCATCATCAGCATTTAGTAATTAGTTTTATAATTACTGCTGTTTTGCTCACTGTCATTCAATTTTTCTTACAACATGGTCTGGGATTGAAACATCCCACATCCACAGCTGTGTAAATTGCTACCCATTTATAAGGCAAAAAAAAAAAGTAACATTCCATATACATTATTATTCAGTCAAGAATGTGTTATGGGTACTTAGGTGATGCCTTGAGTGCATAAGCTGTCCACTGAAATGCCGAGAAAACCAGCATTGCAAGGTTCTGGAAAGGCTGTCTAACAAATAGCCTGAGGGCATGAGGGTCCCAGAACAGGAGGATTACATCAAGGAGCACAATGGAATATCAGAAACCTAAAGATCGTGATGTCAAGACAAGCATTTAGTCTGTTAGGGAATGTTGTTCCGGGTCCATAGGAAAGAAAAAAAATGCACGCGTGCTCAGATACCTATGCATTCTGCTGTCTTAAGAATACCGTTTCTTCCAAAGGGTGTGCAAAGCACTGTGGGGGCTGCAATCTTGATAGATTAAAGTTTTCCAAATCCAGGGAAAAGTCCAGCCCCAGGGTCTGATACTTCACTTCGATTTTAACTGTGAAATCAAAACAATGATTGACCTTTTATAAAGACCAGAAGTGCTAGGCTAACAAAGGGCCAGTGTAGTGTTACGATGGTAACTATTAGCGTCAACAGCAGCTCCAGGGAACTTGGAGCATTCTTTGAATAGATCACTTGTAGCTACATTTCCCTCAAGATGTGTGAAAATCCGAAATGTTTAGGCCAAATCAGGGGTTGTGCATTAAACCACCTCACAGAGTTGGCTTCACAGAGGCCGTAGAGCTCAGGGTTTGCATCCTTGAGAACATACACTAACATGGTACTGAATTAAAAATCCAGGGGACAATGAACGTGGTTGGTCTGTGCCTCCGTTTCTTCACCTACATATATGGATAGTACCTCCTATGTGGGTCGCTGAGTTGCTGAAGAGGAGAGCACTTAAAGCATGGGGAAAGGATGCAAGCTTTCTCGAGTGCCAACTATGATCCTAGAATGTTCTCTTTAGACCTCTGGCAAAAGTACTGTGCATGCGCAATGGTTAGAGTTTTTTCAGTTTCGTTAGCTGTACCCCATCGTGCATTTTCTCAAAAATAATTTTTTTAAAAAATTCTATGTTCCAAGTCTTATTTCTATAATGTATAAATTATACATATTTTGAGAGCAGAAATGCATCATCTATTTCTTTTCTGTTATTGAAATCTGGGCACAGGTGGCAAGTGGTTAATACAA
Organism: Onychomys torridus; assembly: GCF_903995425.1. NCBI lineage: Eukaryota > Metazoa > Chordata > Mammalia > Rodentia > Cricetidae > Onychomys > Onychomys torridus. The sequence goes on along the minus strand of NC_050456.1, from coordinate 22,491,261 downwards.
GTTTTCTATTCTATATGAATAAAGAAAGTTGCAATGGATAGGAGAAAGAAAAGAAACTTCTAAATGTGCTAACAGTGAGACCTCAGATGAGACAGTAACTGTGTAACTGACATGCAGTCTAATTTCCAGGTGCAACACTATGAGAGAAGTCACCAGCCAGGGTAAAAGCTGTAATGTAACTTCAGCTCCAACTTCTGGGCCAACCACAATCATCAAGCAGTTCTTCCAGGGCTGGAGCGCTGGTAGGTCGGTAAAGAGCACAAGCATGAGGAGGTGAATTTGGACTCCCAGCGAACACATCACAGCCAGGAGCAGCAGCACCATTCTGCAATTCCAGCACTTGGAGGGAAGGGGAGACAGACAGATCCTTGGAGCTCACCGGCCAGCCTGGCTGGTGGAATCAATGAGCTCCAGGTACAGTGAGAAATCCTGTTCCAAACAAATGTACATATGGACACACAGACGTGGTGTGTGTGTGTGTGTGTGTAAAACAATTGTGAAAGGCATCTGATATTGACCTCTGACCCTGATGTATACATAAATACATGTATAAATACACTTGTACAAACACACACACACACACACACACACACACACACACACACACACACACATGCACGCTTTTTATTTTGTTTCTTTTCCAGTGGAAACAGGGAGAAATCCAGAAAGGGCAGAAGGCTGACCACAAGAAGCTCTGCCATCCTTCTGGCTCTAATTCCTAGAGCTGGAGACACAGATCACTGATTAAGATGGAAAGATAAGGGTTGGGGATTTAGCTTAGTGATAGAGCGCTTGCCTAGCAAGCACAAGGCCCTGGGTTCGATCCTCAGCTCAAAAACAAAACAAAACAAAAAGATGGAAAGATAAAGCAGACAGGCGCTAACAATTTCCTAGAAATCCACAGAACTTTCACTATCTTGATATACTTATGGCCAAAAGGCTCATTTGATCTAGTGTGTCTGAGAATGATAAGAAACTCAACAGCTACTATTCATTTGTGAACTGAATGGCAATGGATTCAAATAAAATATTTTAATTCAAATACTCAAAATACTTTTCCAAACTGTATTTGAGACTAGATATTCACGGCCACAGGTTCCATGTACTTAGGGAATCTTTGGAATTCTCTCATTGGTCTGTCCATCTTTCTCAAATGTATATCATAAAGAGCACTGACAGGTTCTCATGAGTTGTGACTTCACCATTACTACAGTGTCTATAACCTGTGTTGGGCTTTACTACCAAGCTGCAGATATCTAACTGAATAAGAAATTAAAGCCATAATTTGGATCAAAAAGCAAAAAAGAGGAAAGCCTTTATTTCCGTGAAAGAAAAGACTACCAATTCCCATTCATGACCCATACTGTCTAATTAACACATGCAGGAAAAAGGAGATGAGTCAAAAAGTATGTGGACAACCCCAGCTCCAGGGCATGTGAAGCCTTTGGCCTCTGGCATCTGACACAGGCACCAGCACTCCTGTGAAACCCATGCGCACTACTACACACAATTCACAAAAATGAAACAAGTCTTTAGGGCTGAGAAAGGTCTCAGCAGTTAAGAGACCATGATGCTCCTGCAGAGGACCTGAGTTCAGCTCCCAGCACCCACGTGGTAGCTCATAACATCTGTGACTACAGTTCCAGGGGACCAATGACCCTCTCTGGCATCTATAGGCACCAGGCTCACACATACAAGCAGGCAAAACATTCATGACTACAAATATATATATATATATATGAACTGTGAAAAGATTTTTAATTGACATGGTTACTCAGAAATCCATGAAGCTTAAGCTGTATCTGGCGGCAGGGGTGGGGTGGGGGGTGGAAGTTGAAGATGACACATTTAGGAAAAAATCATTATTTAAAATAAAAGGAAAGGACTGTTCCACTTATTTTCATAGCTGTCTTTCACCACCAATCAAGTTCTTCATCTTCACACTGACTTTGTGAGGTGAATCCAATTTAGTTCGTACCTTACAAATTAAGAATTAGGTGTTTTCCAAATGTGACATTGCAGCCCCTTATCTAATCCATTCATCAAGAAGCATCCTGATGCAAGCCAGCCACTACCTCCAAATGCTTGCAGAAAGGGAACAGCAGCACAAGCATCAACAATCAAAGAAGGAACTCTGCGAACAATACACGCCTACACCACAAAGAGTTTTCCTGTCTGCTAGCTCAATTGAACCAGCTTGAGAGGTGGAAGTGACCTCAGACTACCGAGTGGTCAGAATCCAGCTTTACTGAACGCACAGAATGTTACTACAAAGTCACTTAATAAAGCATGTCCAGAAGAACATGTGTCTAACTATGGACACCCACGGTCTCTTAGGTCTCGAAACAGTAATTCTCAAAGACAACTGAATTACTGTTTGTATCCCTGATCCTTTAGGACTGCCTCTCACATCCCCATTTCTCAGCTACTTCTGATAAGATTGATACAATTCCAAAGGAATATTTAGACATTTTTGTTTCATAGCCATACTCATCTGAAGATACCTTATGGAAAGTTAACTAAAAACTAACCCTCAGTTTGTAAAGGAAACTGACATCAACATTAGTATCTCTAGATAATGGGGTAGGAAGCTAGTAACCCCAAAAGAGGTCTGTAGAACTTCCAAGACCCCTTTTAACACTTGAAGCTGTGCTTTGGATTTCATTGTGTAGTGAGATTTCTCTTCCATTACTGCATAATCGAATACATATTTGAATTAGCAGCAGAGATGCATCTGGTTATAAATCATTTTCCATACTAAGAATGCACACTTCAAAAAAAAAATAAGTCTTCATTAAGGGGTCTAAACAGGAATACTAAGGAGAAACCCTGGATATTTTTTACAACACAGTAAACATGCTGGATGGGGCTAACTTTCCTCAAGATCTCCATTGTGTATCTTGAGTGTAACAATCAAGTTCCTTCGACTGTTAGTACCCATTAACTCTAACAGCACAAGACCTGAAAGGGTTAAAAGAGGCATAAATTAATTTTATTGTCAATCATTATATGCCGAAGAATAATTAACTCAGTATGTTTATTTATCTGCTTTCCCTACTTGATTAAATGAATGATTGATGACAGGTTTCTTGTTTTCTTTTCTTCCTTTTTGTCAGTATAAATGATCAGTATGAAACTAAACGGTGACATTAAAATGAAATCATTAGCAACCTAAAATGCAGACCGACCTACACATACAATGCCCTCTCTTTCCATACTGAGAAGTCTAATCAGATCATTTATAGCCCAAACAGACACTGAGCATCATTAGACGTACTCCCTAACCAGGGCCTTTCCCTCTGTTCCCACTTTGGGATATCTCTAGTAATTTTACAGGTTATTTATTTCCTTTAAACACATCTCAATGAAACTAATTCATAGCTCTTTTGACTCCTTTGTTGGTAATGTTTAGGAACTACAGTGCTAGCTAGTATGTGTGGTCTTTACTGTAGGAGACATCAAGATGCCTCTGAGCTAGATTAATTCAAAATCAGAATATCAAATCATTGATGAATGACCATTTTAAGTGACTTGGCTGCTGTGGGATTTGTCATGATTTGATAACCTTTGGGAGGGTATTGGTTTTAGTTCTGCAAGTCAAGTGACTGACAGCAGGCTCAGAGACCCATCATGCACATTCCATATGGATAGGCTTCCTACACGAGCAGGGCAGAAGTAGCTCATAATGAGTGAGTTTCTTCACTCCATGTCCCCCTAGCCAGTGCTACATGCTCTAGAAACTGAAAAGAAACATTCATATCTCAGAGAAACCTGTACTTAAACACCTGATTCACATGGCTTGCTTTTCTGAGCATTGCTCAGTCATTATTTAAAATGTTACCACCATTGGACAATTTTGTATGGTAAATTCTTGAACAAGATTATGAACCGTAGTGCCTCAAAGGAATAGTTCATACAGAAAAGAAGAGGAAAAGCAGACTGTGGGGCAGAAGGATACCAAGGCAGGGAACTGTGCGACAGCCTGGGAACTCAGGTCTCAGCAGCTGTATCCACCAACACCCTTCACTCACTGCAGGAAGAGCATCTTTGCAGAGTTCAAAAGCACAGACACTGCACATAAACAAGGAACTGAAGCCCTTGAGGAAGTCTCACTCTGGTTAACACCTGGAAAGCTGTCTATGTCATAGTATACCAGCACATTATAGAAAGCCATGAAGAACAAACAGATTTATGAAATTATGATCTCATGATGTAGGCTCAGGAATGAGTGGTCACATGTGTCAGGTAGTTTAGTGATTGGTTTAATCAAAACAATGCCCTCCATGAAGGCATTGGGATGAAGGGCTAAAAGCTGTCATACTTTCCTGTTCAGAGGCCCCTTCGGCTAGTCAGTTATGCCCTGAAGAAAATCTGAGGAATTTTCCAAGACGCACAATGCAATGGCATTGCATCACTTGTCCTGCAACCTCAAAAATTGTCTTTCCCAGTTTCAACCCACCTTGGGGTACTGCTAGAATATGCTAGGCCACAATGGTGGACGAGACAAAGTGCCATGGTAACTCTGACAGATACAGTTTTATTAAAAGTTATTTTAGTCTAGTTTTCTTTCTTGAACAGAAGCCAGTAATATCAGATGGACTTTAACAAACTTCAACGTTTACACAGAACATGGATCCAACTGAATGCATTTTATTTGGCAAAACTGGCCAACATAAAAAGTACCTGCACTTGCATTTGGAAGGATTGTTAAATATCATCTTTTTCATATTTATCTTTTACATTAAAAGGGCATGAATGCATAAAGACTATTCCACACACAAAAGGAAAAGACAGTACTCGTGTTATGCCACGTGAACAACTATGGAACAATTGATATGTAACATTTGTCCATGTCTTCCTACTCAATTTTAAAAGTCTTTTATGTGCTAAGGACCACACTGCCAATTGTATATTTGGAAAATATAATGTGTATGTATAAAGAATAATCACAGTTCTCCCTTCAACCACATCAAAAGTGAAACGTGATGGGACACAGACAGTTACATCACTCTAAAGTCTTAAATTATTATTTATAGATACAGTTTTATTTATTTTCTTTGAAGAAAATTTTTAAACCACTAAGAAGAGTTTACTTGAAGATAAGTATCCACTGTTTTCTGAAAACAACTTTTACTAAATATCTCTCACCACGGAAATCTTTAACACGGAGAAGTTCTCTGGTATATAAGAAAGGTGATTTGTAAGCATTTATAAAACTTTCTATGAAAGATTGGTCTGTGGTCTATCACTTCACAATGCTCAGTGACCTTCACTTGCAGACATGCACAGATGACAAGAATTTGAGTCACTGGTGTGCGCCCTTGTCAAACTCAAGAAACTTTGGAAAAATACCCAAGTAACAATTTGAAACACGAAATAGATTTCTTTAACGACTACCTTGTGAGGCATTTCTACATGTGAGAGTAAAATGAGTCTGTTTTAGTAACTTCGACCATCATAATCTGTGTCACTTCGTTAGACTATGGGAAGTGTTACCATTCCAGGAGCATGCAGCTTATCATAGGAAGTAGATGATAAGTACCCCTGGTTCAGTAGCATATATAATTCGATTTCACTGGATGATTAGCTCTTACAACTTCGTAGAATGTGAGCAAGGATTTTCTACAGGGAAAACAGGGATAAGGAATGGTGGACTGGACTCTGAGGGTCCAGAGAAGTCTGTGATGACTACTGGGATCAGTCTTATAGGCATCACCACAGAGAGTTTCACAGGCCTCTTTGCTCTTCCTTCTCCCTTGTGGAATGAGTCTGTGGTAAATTTCACATCATTTTTCTGAATATAATCTCATTTTTAATAATCTGGGGTAAATAGTGGAATTCTCTCATATGGATATCAAGTATGATACTGAAAAAAGATTAAAGTTGATGATCCAATCAGATTTTCTTTCTTTCTTTCTTTCTTTCTTTCTTTCTTTCTTTCTTTCTTTCTTTCTTTCTTTCTTTTTTTTTCCAAGACAGGGTTTCTCTGTGCAGCTTTGCACCTTTCCTAGAACTTGCTCTGTAGCCCAGGCTGGCCTCGAACTCAAATAGATCCACCTGGCTCTGCCTCTCGAGTGCTGGGATTAAAGGCGTGCGAGGCAGCAGCTGCTGCTGCTGCTGCTGGTGCCGCTGCCACCGCCGCCGCCGCCGCCACCACCACCACCACCTGGTGCACACCTTTAATCTGACAGTAGACATTTGAGAATTCTTTCTAGGGGACTTTAATTTAGAAAACTCTATTTTCTTAACACCGTCAATGGAGTGAAATACCTATAGCTACAGCTGTAGATAACCAGAGTAGAGACAACGTATCTGAGTTTAGACCCGGCTTGGTTACTAGAAAAATGGTGGGGTGCCTCTGATGCTAAATTACAGAGAATGAACACATATTAATTTGGAGCTGGTTGTGGAAATGCTTCTGGCATTTCCTTCAGCACTTACAACTCCTTTTCGGAGAATGGACTGCTGTAAAAGAATGCAGGCTCATTAAGAGTTTATTTTCTCAAAATGCTGAAGGATGGCAACTTTCTACTGTAGGCAGCCAGCAGGCACCATGCCTCTCCTTAGCTGGGGAGGGGAAAAGACTTCACAGCACTTTGTTTTGAGCAGGCATCACGGGTTAGAAAATGAAAATTTTCATCTTGTTGTCACACCCTGGCTTACCTCGTTTCAAGGCTGGCTGTGTTTTCTTTACACGGAATAAAATTTTAGCAGGAGCAGAAGCCAAATGCATAAAATGAATGATCAACTTACAATTCGTATGAATCTATTCTTTCATGCTGCTCTGCTTAAAAATAGCATCATAAATGCACATCTGCAAGACTGTGCACCCCCCTTTCCTCAATTGTACAAATTATTAGAGTCGTTGACAAAAGGTTTTTTTTGTGTAGGGGTTGGTCTGGGCACCCTCTTGGCAGACTGCCACTTTCCTAGCCGTGGAAATACTGCTTGCAGAAAGCCACAGTGTACAGCACAGCTGTTCTGTTAAAACACGAAGCTAGCAGCCCAAGAAATGACTGACTTCACATGTGAAGCAAAATCGTTCCCCCTCTTTGTACTAATTTAAATGAAATGAAACTAGAGAACATTCACTTCCATGCCACCTAGTCTCCCCTCTCAATTACAGCCTGTAGGGACTTGTGAGCAAATCCTGAGTGGAGTGGGTAGCTTGATTCTCCCACCATGCCCCATGGCTGCCCTTGAACTTTGGTCATTTGACTTCCCGGGTTCCCAGGATGGGGGGGAGGTCCTTCTCTGGTGTGATCTTTTCTATATTGAGCTTTGAGGGGCGGAGGAAACTGTGTATATTAGGATTTCAAATTTTATAAAGATACTTCATCCCAGCCTTTTCTATATCTATTAAAAGCAAGAGCAGCAGAGAGAAGATACTAGATTTTGTTTCATTAAGCTGTTGGTTTATCTTTGTAAACCAAGGTGTGTGATTTATGGTGTTTGATTTTTGGTGTTCACTGTTTGAGAAGATGTCCAGATAATAGAAATATACGGTATTCTGCTCAAAATAGTCTTTTGCAAGGGGAAGTCTAACATAAGTTCACCTCAAATCTCAGGGCCCCGATTCTCATTCAGTGTTACCAGGTTTACACCATTCTCTGTGATACATAATAAATTAAACAGTACCAGTGAGTACTAAAAGTTAAGACTGAATATTTTCTTCTGAAAATAGAACTTCTGGCAACACTTTTCCTGGAAAATGGTTACATTTTCATTGAAAAAGTACCGCATAGAGATTTTCAGTATGCCTACCGATATGCAGTTGAAGATCTGCCCATCTTTCAGACTCAATTTAAATGTTTCCATCTGTCAGACTTCTTCTGACATGACCAATATCTTTTCTTTCTGATTTTATTCACAAGAATGGATACCCTGGGTAAGATTACTTCTATTTAGCCACACTCATAAGGAAATATCAGTTATATTCATTATTATTTTAATAAATTGGTCTTTACATTTCAGTCATCAACTATTTAAAGTCTTTTTTCTTATTAATTCAATAAAATTTTTACATACTAACAATTTGCAAAACAGCTTCATAAACCTTATGGTTTTAAATATTAAAATATTTTAACATTCTCAAGTCAACTATGCCATTTAAGAACTTCCAAATTTCCTCCATTCTACTATGAGTTAAGATTTTTCCACATTAGGATCTGAAGTACTTTCTAAATAGTGCATGTTAAATTCAAACATCCTCCTGATTTACTTCATCTTGAATATCTTAATAATACAAGAATAAGAGCCAATCAGAAACCTTAACATGTGGTGCAAATCATGAACAGGACCCCTAATATGCCCCTGATGATCCCTTCTAGTAAGTGGCCTCCAGGCCCACTGCAGGAGAAGGCATATTCAAATGGTCTCAGATTCAAATTTTCCAACAAGAGAGCTGGAGTTAAAAAACAAAACAAAACAAAACAAGAAAACAACTGTTCACATTACAGAGATCTGGAGTCAGGAGTGCCTGAGTCCATCAACCAGGACTTGTTATCACTGAACCATTCCGACGACACACTGAGATGGCTGGGATGATTATCACTCCCACACCCAGACACCTGCTGCATCTTCAGCCTTAGGTATGTGGGCTATGCCTTCAGTACACGCAGAAGCTCTTGGCATAGTGGCCTGAACGGATATTCCTTCAAAATACTGTGCTCAAAGCCTAATTCCTGTGATGGTGTGTGGAGGTTGAGGCGATGGGAAGCAATGGCCATGAAGGTGGAACTCTCAAGACTAGGATTATTGCTCTTAAGACCAGACAAAGAGATATCAACCATCCTTCTTGACCTCCCCGTCTTTCCATCAGGCTCCACATCAATCAGACAGTTGGCCTTCACCGAGAACTAGACTGTGCCACACCCCAATCTTAGTTGTCTAGATTTCCAGAATGGTATCTGGAAGACTATGCTATTATAGCAGCTAATAGACCAAACTAACAAAGACACTCTACAGAGGCCCCCACTCCTGATTTCAGATTCCGACAGAAGAAGCTCATATGGTAACACATGCACTGACAAGGAGGCTGTGGCCGGCTGCTGTGCCCGACTGCCTGCCCAGTGAAAGCAACACGGGGTACGCACTGAACAGTTTGGTCAAAGATGTCCCTGTACCTTCCGTGGCTTTCCACAGTAGATACAACGAGAAGCACGCTGGGTCAGGAGTCAGCTAAGCCCATATCAATGTGCCAATTTCTACCTCACCCCCTAAAATGCCCCAAAGGAAGTCTGCTTGCACCCCAGTCTCAGGGCTACCCAGCCCAGAGTGTGCCACATTTCCACGCTTTGTTATGCTCTCTTCATGCCTCCTTTCAACAGGGAAATGAGAGCGATTCTGCTTTTATGCTAAAATTCTTGCAAAAACCTGGATACTATTCATCTATTTTTATAGAAGAAAGCCAATATTTTAAAGTATTTATATAAAACCCAAACTGTGTACACAGTCTGTTTTCATCATCAGTGCTGATATTCAACACAGTCTCATTTTTCAAACTGTAAAATTATATATGAGTAATGTGCTTTAATTACCAAACATCACCGAATTTTTTGTTTTATGTCTAGAACGCGTTGGGAAGCTATGATGAGGAATGCACTGAATGCTGGTGTCTTCTAAACATTTTCACAGTAACGTTCATACACGGAGTACTTGGCTGGCACCTGGTGAAAGGCAGATCCCAGAGGACATGAGGAAAAGACCATGGGAGCTATTTCCCAACAGACTATGTTTGATTTCTTGACTATAATAAGTCGCTAAAGTTAAATCCTGCTATCTAATTCAATCCTGTTTCTTCATTTTGGCATGGTTTTAGAAATATGTGAAATTCTATCTGCAAAAGATCAGGTTAGCTTTGCCAGTCTGTCAGTGTGATGATGATAGCATTAGATTCTGGGGCCAGGGATGCAGCTCAGTGGCTAATATCTGCTTATCACATGCAAGGCTGTGGGCTAGATCCCCAACACTGCAAGAATAATAAGAATGATAATAATAACTACTGTTATTATAAACACAACTGTAGTTATAAATAACTATTGTCATACTAATAATGACCGTTGCTATTATTCCAGTGCTGAGGACAGAAACCAAGACTTCAGGCACTATAGCAACCCAGTTCTAAAACTAGATTATTGATGAACAAATTTCAAATGTCTTATTCCTAATGATTATTATGAGAGACAGGGTTTCTCTGGGTAGCTTTGCACCTTTCCTGGAACTCGCTTTAGGGACCAGGCTGGCCTCAAACTCACAGAGATCCGCCTGGCTCTGCCTCCTGAGTGCTGGGATTAAAGGTGTGCACCACCACCGCCCAGCCTAATGATTTTTTTTATGATCGCTACAGTCACATGCACACTTAAACCACCAGCAGATTTAAAAGAAAACTCATAAACTATGGGAGAGGCAAATCAAAACTCTCCAACCCAACCACCCAGCTGATTTAAAAGGAAACTAATAAACTATGGGGAGAGGCAAATCAAAACTCTCCAACCCAACCACCCAGCTGATTTAAAAGAAAACTAATAAACTATGGGGAGAGGCAAATCAAAACTCTCCAACCCAACCACCCAACTGTTTGATAGATAATTTAAGTAAACAGCAGCAACAACAAAAACAAATCTGCAAATCTGCTTTCATATACAATATTTTCATCCTATTTTCTAATAATTTCTGAAGGATACTATCTCAGTCAGTCCTTGTTTTTAATCATTTGCTACATTAAGTTGTAAAAGCAGCCAAAATAAGCCAAGCTACCTCAAATCCAGAAAATTTTATGTACACATGGTTACCTCACAATATATTCTAATGCCATGCCTCTGGCTGGTATACAAGTTTTTTACTGGTTATCATAATATCCAGGTACATTAGCATACATCAACTCTGAATATTGCTTTAAAAAATACATTTCAGGCCATGTGTTGTCATTATTACATATTTAAACATGAATCAACCTTGTACAAATATTACTGTGATTCCTACAAGAATAGATTTAAAAAAAAACATTCTTCCCACCTATTCTGACGTCATAGACTGGATTGGCAACCTCTAGGCTAAACCACAGGTACACACCTGAGCTTCATATGTGCTCATATACTGTCAGTGTAGAGAGGTGATGTCAATGAGTTATAATAAGGTAAACAGAAAGTCCCCATTATTCAGGAAAACGTACTGAACGAGGTTCCAGAGGTTTAAATTCTGCTACTAATTTTTCCCTTTTCTCTTTGAATACTATTACATTTATATGCATATACAAATACATGAATGTATAAGTACAATTGATAAATCCATTTAGTATTGCATATATATTTCATATATACTTACATATATATGTACTCACACACATACATACATATATTTCAGAAATGACCACTTGGTATTGGATGACCTAGGGTCTCATCCCAGGGGAAGTCTCATTCATCCTCTTTCAGAAGTCATGAATACAGCAGACAATTGAGTGGAGGGTACCACATCACAATAGATCTATCTACGGTACAACTTCTGCAGTGAAGGCTCAGGGAAAATTCTATGTGTGTGGCGGGGGCTTTAGGAACCAGAGGTCCTGAAAGTTTATTGTGAGACTGCATCTCCTAGAAACGACAAGCTACACAAGTTACCATAGCAATATGGCTGCCCAAATAAGACCAAAGTAATGACTTCAATGGACATTCTTACATAGAAAGGGCAAACTTGATGGGGTCCCACCCACATATGAAGAGCTACAGGCAGCTGATCATGAATCACTTCATTTTGTCATTGAACTTCTTTCTACATTCTCTCAATATCTCTCCCTCTCTCTCTCTCTCTCTCTCTCTCCCTCTCTCTCTCCCTTCCTCCCCCTCTCTCTCCTCTCTCTCTCTCTCTCTCTCTCTCTTTCTTATCAAAACAAGGTGTTAGAAGTACGGCTTTCAACCAAACATTCTCTTTGCCTTCCTTTCTGGCCTGGCTCTGGCATTTACTGACATACAACAGACTCAGAGAGGGTGTGAAAAGATGCAGCCAATCGGTATTCAAAGCCCCATTAGTTTTCATAGGTAGAGGTCACCATGTGTTTATTAATGCACACCTAAGATTTAATGCACAGTATCTAGGAAGCAGTTTTGGGAAATTAAAGCCATAGTACAGTTTCAATCATATAAAGCAGTCAGAGGTGACTCTTTGCTACACTCATGAAATATTGTTATCCATACAGTGCTGAAACTATACATTATGCTTTGCAGGAGGTTAAAGGGCTAACAAATGCATATTAAAGACTTCCAGTCCTAAAGAAGGGAGCACAGAAACTTGACAGTCCTAAATAGGTGGACACCAAACAGCATAATATAGTGCCACAGGGTGCCATGACTGATATATTGCACTAGCAGGAACCAGTAGATTTTCAAAGTAAGTTGGGCATGGTAAAGAACACATGGTAAAGAATGTAAGTGGCCTTAAAGTATTGCCGAGAGTGTAAAAGCAAATAACAAGTGTATAAAGTTCCAGGCTGTCAGTGTCACATTTCCACAAAATTCTGTGCATTGTTTTCAGTTTCTTATTTATAATGATTACATGTATTCAAGTCTCAATGACCCAAAGAATTCCGTGGGAAAATGTGTACGTGTGTGTGTGTGTGTGTGTGTGTGTGTGTGTGTGTGTGTGCGCGCGCGCACACATGCAAAAGCATGCATATTTGTCTGTGTGTGCATGTGTGTTGGTCTACTTTTTGAGTCCATAACCCAATAGAGACATGATAACCTCAAGTCGAGAGGAATAAAGCAAAATGAAAGACAGAAATATTAGCTGCATATAGAGAGTGAAAGCATAGAGGTTGTGGTTCTGTTAATAATCAGCACTGACAAAGCTGAGCCATTCTCAGATGAGTCTAATTCAAGCTACTAATTGCTAAATCTTTTCTACATAACTAGAGTTCAGGATTAGAAAGTAATCATCCAGCCCAGGGTCACTGACAAAAAAGAAAGAAGAAAGGAAGGAAGGAAGGAAGGAAGGAAGGAAGGAAGAAAGGAAGGAAGAAAGGAAGGGGAAGGGAAAGGAAAGGAAAGAAGGAAGGAAGGAGAGAGAAAGAAAGAAAGAAAGAAAGAAAGAAAGAAAAAGAGAAAAAGAGAAGAGCCCTGAGTTCTAGAAGGTTTTACAAGGCAGGTCACATGGCTTGTTAAATTTTGTAAAACACTGTCATGTCATCATTTACTGACTTCCTACTTCTTCCTCTAGGAAATGCGAACCCTCCACAATGGAAAAGGAGGTATGAGAAAAGACAGAATTCTGTTGAGCAGGCTTCAGGTTACACACTGGTATGCATGGCATTTTCAACCCGTCCCTCCACACGTGAGAGTGAGCCCAGGGGACAGGGCTCTACTCCTTCTCATGCCTGCTCCACACCTTTGCTTTCCTTTGACTTCACACTATCCTTCCTCGTCATTCTCCCTCCAGCTTTCCCATTCTTCCTTCTTCTTCCGATTTTATGACTCGCACCTGCCCAAACACAGCATTTCACTGGTGCTATTTAGAACTGCAGACAGAAATCTACATTACGATTCAATCCTCAAACAAAGTCAGTACTCTTCCAGGAACAAACCTGTATTCTTAGACGTTCAAATGAACACAAGGAGTTAGACCATGTTTTCCATGAGCTCATGCCCCAGTCCACAGGCAGGTAAAGGGGCAAATTATAGGCCGAAAACAAGGCATGAAAAGAATGGAAATGTGCCTCACAGAGATAGCTGATGACCCAGAAAGAAGAGAATTTGACACAAGAGTGGGACTTCTGAACTGGGTTTCAAATGCTGAACAGGAGCACACCAAACTCCTCAGGTGTAGGGAGCTCAGGAAACCAACACCAAAGCACAGAACCTTGATGTGAAGGAGACTAGAAGAGCCACAGAAACTAGATGTTCTCTGTCCTTCTTTGTCTTTGTCCCAAAAGACTCTAAGTGGTAGGATTCTGTCCCTATGCCCCTTGTTCAACAGATGGGATGAGAAGAATTCAGAAGAATCCAAGAAAGAGGGAATTTCCCTCATCCTATTACATACTCCTCCATCTAGTCACATCCACACATGCTATCCAGTCTTCATGGAGCCCGGGCATGTGAGTACATAGTCTTCTGCATGTCTTCAGGCCTTCTCTACTGAAGACTTCCAGGGTCACATCAAATTTGATTAAATGAATGTTTGCTAATGTTCTCTTGCTAGTTTGTTTCTTGTCATAGGGATACCAACCATGGCACTTGATCTGGATAAGGAAAAAGTAGGGGTGTGTGTGTGTGTGTGTGTGTGTGTGTGTGTGTGTGTGTGTGTGTGTGTTTTCCTACAAAGAGAGCATTCCAGTCTAATGGTGAAATATATAGAACACACAAATGGCTTGCAGCATTGGCTATTGCTAGAGAAAAATGAGATGAGGGTAGACAGAGGGGAAATTGGTTCATATTCATTACTGTGCTCACATTTCTAGAAATCTCCCCACCCTCCAGATAACCAATTTCCCCTTTGGGAAAAAAGAAAGCCAAACCCAGAAGACAAAAACTGGGCACAATAACTAACCCAATAGGGTAGAATAATCCAGTAAGTCCTCCCATGTTTTTAGCATGTACCCGTGTCTTAGTATTGTTTCTTTGTGGTATCTTCCAAAAAGGGGTCCACTGAGTGCCAATGGTCATGGAACTTGTCCTGCTCTGACTCAAAACTACACTACAGAGAAGACATTAGTTCTTCCCCAGAAATAACTGATGAGCACACCCTGATAGTCCAACACTTTCAGTGACAACTCTTAAAAATAAGCTTTGTGTCAGGGTTGGGGGTTGAAGGGAACTCTGAATGCTCAATCACTCCAGATATACTAGGAAATCATGCCAAGGAGTCAAACTCTTTGACAGTAGCATAGAGCAAAAAACACAAACAAACCAAACCTAGCAACACCACGTATTTTCATGCTAGATTATGTTATAATTCCATACATCACAGTCCATGTGTGTAGGCAAAATAAAACTGTTCATGTTAGTGTGAAACTCTAAAAGAATTATTAAGTCCCCATTTGTCAGAAAGCCTGCTCTTCCCTCTATGAGAGGATGGGCCTGAAGGAGCAGGGCAATGTACACATTGCTGGTTCAACTGTGAAATCAAATCAAATCAAAGATAAGCCCTTGAATATTCTCCTCTAGGAAACAGCAACTTCACCTACATCTAAGAAAGGACAGGGCTGTGTCACTCAAAAGGCTTCCTGGAAGTATACCTGAGAACAACAATTAAATAATATTAATGTCTCCTCAGGCTGCTAAGACCTGGCATACACTCCTCAAACAAAGAGCAACAAACACTAGCAGCTTGGTGCCTGGACAGGTTTCCATTGGTGTCACAAGCAACTTTGGATTGAGGCAGATGGAACTAGGTACCAGAGTAAGCCCCTTAATCTCACGAGGATGATGAGGCAAGGACAAGAGCCAAGCAAGTACCAAGTTCCCATTTTTAAACTTATTTGCCTAGCTCTATGGAAGCTTCTACTTAAAATGTAACAGGAATTCAGTCTTGGTCCTGAACCCCTTGCTTATGTATAAAGGAAAACAAGGGATGCCACATGCTGCATGTATAGAATAACAAAATAGTGTTCATCTTGTAAGGTTTCTGAGGAAGGGGAATGTGCACCTTGCCTCCAAGCACGAATGTCATCTGATAGCAGCAAAGACATCTCAGCACCCACCAAAATGCCAGGGAAGGAACTGGAAGGGCTTCCCAGCTGTGCAGACTAAGAAGATCTATCATTGAGATCATCTTAGTAGCCTTACTCCTCTCAAAAAAATCAAAATATACTTTATAAAATGCTCCCCTGAGTTAGAGGGACCACCATCATAGCAGCAATTTAATGTCCTTCAGTAGGTTAACCTGCACCCAAATACCTTACATGATTACTTGAAATGAGTATTCTAAGCACCACTGTTACATATGAGCGTGGTAAATGAATAAGGACAGATACCATGTTCAAAACAGAGCCCTGCCACTTTCTCCCCCCAGAAACAGCTTAATTTCCAACAGATGCCTGAATCAGTGAAGTGTGTGTGTGTGTGTGTGTGTGTGTGTGTATTAAAATATTATATATATATATATATATATATAATCTTACAAATGTGAGTGTTTTCTCTCCATGTATGTCCAGACAACACATGCATGCCTGGTTCACATGGAGGCCAGAAGCAGGGTGTTGGCCCTCCCTGGGACGGGAGTTACAGATGGTTTACAAGCTGCCATGTGGGTACTGGGAACCGAACTGGGTCCTCTGCGAGAGCAAGCAAGTGCTACTCACTGATGAAGCATCTCTTCAGCCTCCAGTGAACTAAAATTTCATAAAGATGGAAAAGCTCTTCCTCCCAGGGGCTCCCTTGGTGTTCACCCACAGTTGCCTTTTCTGTTTTCCAATTTCTCCTCTGCAGAGACTGAGGCTGGCATATATTTTACATATTCAGCATCACTGGCTGCCACACACACAGGCAAATTATCATTTAAAATCTGCAATGTTTAAACTGAAATAAAACTTAAGTGTACAATGGCAAATATTCCAGGATTAATTGAGTTGCAGGAGACATACTCCAAAAATTGACTGAAGTCCATGATATTAGAAAGACAGAAAATTTATCTAGTTTTAGTAAATGTCAAATCAGCAGCTATTGCTTTTAAGATTAATAAAAGATGTAATGGTTTCTAGATAGCCTCTAAATAGAGATTACTATGAATGGAGAAGTGATTTACCAACAGTCACCACAATGAGATTTCTTTAAAGGTTACAATCATCAGTTATTTAGCTGAAACACTGCTGAGAACGCCTGGTCATTTTGTGAATAATGCATAATGTTCATTGTAGATTTGATCTCTACTATAACAATACAGATATTTCTAAAATAATAGAAAAAACTATCTGTTGCGTTCCAATTGCTTAACATATCATTTCCAGGAAGTAATTGACTCAGGACATATTCCACACTGTCACCTGAGTGTTCTCCCCACAAGCGTAACTTCTAAGAATCTGTATACAATGGACACCACACAACAAACTCATCAACCTTTATAGACTGCTAAGAAAAGAGGTAATGAATGCAGGGCAGAGTAAAAGACCTTTCGGATGCAGCAAATTAAAATGATTAAAATTCTACATAGTTGTGTGGGGCAAATTTAAATTTCAGCTTTGAAATTTAATTATTAGCATGATCAACTCATCACATTAAAAAAAAAAACTGTTGCCTACACAGTGTGAGTACTTTTCATATAAATTTCAAAATGCCTTTAGGTTTATTCAAGAGGCTGTTTGGAGAGGCACAAAGTATAATGTCTGTCTGTTTTATTGTTGGATTATGAACTGCACTTCACAGGATGCTGCAGGCTATTTATATAAGCTTGTTTATCCATATGAACTTCTTCAAGGGCACAACATAGAAGACCTTAATAAATTAAAATGAATCTCTTTTGATGTTGTTGTTTCATGACTGTTTGATCAGAATGAGTAGCAGTTTTGCATTAAGGAACTAGAATAAAGCAATAAGCTATGCACATATTCTATAGCAGAGCCAGCTTGTAGAAAGTGCCCCTGCATCCTGGAAACACTTGAGAGTCCGGGTAGACAAGATAGACTCACTGTGCTTCTCTCTTCACTTCTAGCCTATTGCAAGTTTACTAGCAATGAGCACGCATCAATTTCCATGCCCAACTATCATCATTAACTAAGAAGACCTGTTATCCCCTTGCAAGCTCCTCAGCAGCCCTCACAACGTCCCTGCTTTCCTCAGTGGTACCTCACATCCTTGCATAGACTGTGATACTCATGGAAGATGTGAGCGTGCTCTATTTACATGTTCATCTTAACTGTAACTGGTAATGACAGAGCCGAGCTGACTGAAAGTAAAATCAATTAGTAGTTATTGTCTAAGCCTGACAAAATACTCACCTGGTATGTTTGATATGGATAACGCAAAATGAATATTGTTTATTGCAATGATATGGAAGGCAAGAACACTGGATCTTAGATCTGCCAATAGTTTGCTGTAAACTCATCTCTCATCTAAGTAAAATAAGTCAATATGTCTATGTGTTTCAAAGGTTTGCATCTGAAAAGGACCACAATTCCAAAATTTCATCACACCAGAACTTAATGGACAGACAACAAAGCCATCATTCTTTTGCTCTACTGGCTGCCATCCCTACCAAGAAAGCCTTTTCACTTTAAACACTTTCAAAATGGAAATAAATTATAATTAGCCAAACAAATAAGTCAAGTCTATTAACTTAAATCAAATTAAATAATGTACTTTCACATTGTATGGTATCTGACTCACTGAACTCATCAGTTCATTTCACATGGTTCTAAGGAGACATGAAGATAGCCATGCCTGAACTAGAAATAAACAATGTATCTAACATACATGTACTAGAATTATATGCACATTTTGGTATCTTGAACACGCATCAGTGTGCCACCAAGTTGCTGTCTACATTCTCAAAGGCAGAACAGCCAACTGGAATGTGCTTTCATTTTTTTTTTTCATCATGTTGACATCCTACCAGTGAGCAGTGCCCTGGGTGTGTGTTATTCAGACTTTGAAAGTCATGGACCATAGAACACTGGTCTACAAACTATGGCCAGTGAGCCCAACTGAGCAGTAGCTTCTTGTGGTTTGTAAATACAGTTTCACTGGAACACAGCTACATCTATGCCTTTAAATATTGTTTGTGTCTGATCTCATGGTATATAAGCAGGACTAAGTAGATTCCAAAGGCAAAAACATTCACTCTAAGATCCTTTATTAAAAACAAGTGTGTCAAGCCTGCTCTAGAGGAAAGCAACATGAAGGGATCCAAATTCTAATCTTCCTTTCACAATCAGAGCACAATTATCTTTATTATTTATTTTTTCATATATTTGGATCATATTTTTACCTTCCCAGACACCTCCCAGATTCGTATCACCTTTTTGCCCATTCAACTTCAAAATAAAAGAAAAAAGAGAAAAAAAAAACAAGCAAACTACAACCAAAACAAGAAAAAAAAGACACACAAAACAACCCATGAAGTATGATGGAGTCTGCTTTGTGTTAGGCAATGATTCCTGGGCATGGGGTTGATACACTCAGAATTACTACTCCATTGCAGAAAACGCTTTCCCTTTCCTAGCAGGAGTCAAAATGCAAACAACTTCTTGTTTAGGCATGGGACTTTCTGTCAACTTCCCCCTTTCCTAAGAGCACAATTCTTAAGTACAGATGGAGTCTGTCTCCCTTATCCATAATGTTGGCAGCTAGAAATGTCACAGATTTCAGACTTTGAAATCCTTGGTTATGAAATATCTTAAAGAAATGAGACATGTCTATATACAAAATTCATTGGCTTTTTCATATATCCCTATGCACACCACCTTGATATAAATTTATATATTATTCTTAATAATTTCATACAGGTATACAACAAAGCTTTCTCATTGAGGCATTATACTGGCACTCTGAGAATCAGAGAACTTCTAAGTTCATCAGTTTGTGATTGGGGATTTTCAAACTACGTGATTCACACATATGTGATCACAAATCTCAGCATGCAATGACAAACAGTTACAGCTTCTGACCTTTCAGGTCAGAAAGGTCAGATTCCACCCACCAGTACTCTTTCTAAAACATTCCAAACATAGCTAAAGCTACAAGGACTTCTCCAGAGGTAGCTGACAGTATGAAATCACCTGAGAATTATTTTGGATGGCCATGGTAGCATATGCCTCTACTCCCAGCACCTGATAGCTAGAGGCAAGCAGATATCCATGAGTCTGAAGCAAGCCAGGTATACACAGTGAGTTATAGACAAGGTACAGCTTCATAGTGAGACTTTGTCTACTCCTAACCATCCCCTCTGCCAAAAAAAATAAATAAATAAAATGGAGCTACAGAAGACTCATCAGTCAAAAGGACTGGATTTGGTTCCCAGCACACTGGGCAACTTACAATTCCCAGTAACTCCAGCTCAGGGAGATCCAATGCCTCTAGCCTCCAAGGACACCTACACTCACATGTACATGGTTCCATACAGACACATATACATACATATAATCAAAATAATGAAAATAAATCTCAAGAAAATTAACTTAATTTGCCTTTCTCCCACAGAACAGTTTATTTGTACCTCCCTAAATAGTCCATTTTTATCCCATGCTTGCAAAGGTTCTATATAAAGGTTAGAACATGAGGACATAGGTATCTCATGATCTTAGGTCATCTGCTATGAATGAGATGCCCTTAGGAGAAGAAAATCAGTGGTCAATACCATACATAAATCAATCAATTCATGCATATTTGAATGCTAAAAATGCCTTGAATTATTAGGGGTTTCAGGAACAAAAAGAAAATTCTGGAATGTAAGCATCAGAGGGACAGGACTACCATTTAAAAATATTCTTAAGAGTAACTATGTCAAGGATTTGAAGAACAAATATATGTTTATATTCATAACTTTCAGTCAATATGTCCATAGAGAAACATGAAAAATTAATACATGGATTGATTTTCAGGGTCAATAAAATCATTAATTCAAAAAGACCTGCTCTGGTTGGGTCTTGCTCTGTTTCTGTCTTTGTTTACTTAACAAAAAACACATTAGCTCCACCTATTAGCTAAGATCCCTATATGCCAACTGTCAAGAAGGTGCATGTATTTGCATAACATAAATTTGAACACATATGTAAATTATTTCATCCTAACTCCTATGTAATCTTAATCAAAGAATGTTTAGGCGGACAGACTTTTTGAAAATCAAATAGAAATAGAAGAGATTTATTTCACCTTCGCATGGTGTCTTTCTCATGCAGAGTTCAGATTTCCACATTTGTATCCCTTTAAAGGATTTGATATGCAGGAAAAGAAGAAAGGACGATGGTGAACATTTCATTTCAGAGACAACAACAGACCACCATAATGCAGACAACGCAGTGGCCTACAACCTACCTTTTACTGAGGTGTTTGGTGGAGGGCCTTCCATCCGCAAGTTCCACGGAGGGTCCCCTTGGTTGGCAAAGTCCCTCATTTTGAGATAGCTAATTGTGAGTCGGATGATGGATGCCTTGTCCAGTTGGCTGGTGATGGCTGCTGGGAGGGGCAACAACTTGGCCAATTCATAGAACTCAAAGTTTTCTTTTCCCCGGCGGGAGCGTGCAGCATCTCTGGATTTCTCCTTTCTCAGTGCTTGTAAGCTAAAAGCAGAGAGGTGGGAAAGGACTATTTAGTATATGTGATTGTCCTCTTTAACGTCTATTCCCTTGCCACCCAAAATATACCAAAAATGAATTTAGAATTCAAGAGCCATAGATAGATGAATTTCAAGTAATGTTGATGGTGGCCTCTTGTCACAAACTCAGTTATGACTAATAAAATTGTGTTTTGTTTGTGACAACATTTCCCTCTTCCAGCTGTCCAGGCACTGGAATACAGCCCTTGTTTCTAAGACATAAGGCTTACAAGCGAGGCCTGATGTTATAACCATAAGCCATTAAGACTCAGTCTGTGTGGCACGTGTTCCTACACCCATTCTCAAGTTGAAGATTTGTCTCATTCAACTTTTGCTGCCAGGGGAATCTTGAACCACTAAAGGAGACATTTTGGAATTTTTGTTTCGGTCATCATCTTGTAGAGCAAAGGTAAACAGGGACAAAAGTCACTTTGGCAAATTCAACAAAGGTTGAATCGAAGAAACATGAAGAAAACATCACACTGAAAATATGGATTTCAAAATGTGTCGATGTCCACTTGATAAGAGAATACTATAATTTTGTATAAATTATACTGCATTAGCATAGGGATAGTCTCTGAGATACTAGAGAATATATTGCCCCCAAAAGCCAAACTTCATGATAGCATGAGTTTTATGTTGAAAGATAAGCTCTGTCTGGGTTATTAAAATTTATAGACATTATAGACATACTGCTTCACAGAAGAGGCAACAGGTTGTATCCAGAATTTTCCTTTAACTATTCATGTGCATTTCTGTTTGAAGTGTGCTCACATTGCTGAGGGCAGGATTTGGCACAACTGAAGCTGAGGGACAGTCTGATGGGAGAGTCATCTCCTCTGAGTCACTCTTACTGCTTTGCATATGATGAGCAATGTATTCAAACTCAGACCCCAATGATGACTAACCGGGATATATTTACAGCCCCAAGGAACTCACAAAATAACTGGTGACTATCTGCATTCCTGAACGGAGATATTTTCAATGTTCAAATCCCTACCATGGATTCCCATTAAATAAAAAGAGCAACAAAGAAGGAAGAAAGTCCAGAGGAATAATCAGAATGGTTTTAGCATTATGGCACCACTCTTTATAAATAAAAAATGGAGAATAATTGGCCAATCTACATTATAGCAGCCATGGATTGCTTACAGTGGAAAAATTCATGCTCTTCATACACCTAAAAGATCTTACAGAAAATCTGTGTAGTTTAAGAAATGCCATGATACTTGCTGGGTTAATATCCCAACCAGCATATAGGCTAAGTTGGTTAATATATATAATGTAGCATATATAACAATGAATATATTATCCAAATAATATCATTTTAAGTCATTTAATTAACAAAAATTTGTTATGAAATATGATTCAAGTGGTAACTCAGACAGAAACATGTGATGCCATATACTCTTCCAAACATCTTGATCATCTATTAGAAGCTATAAATAAATGTTCAATATTGGCTTACTGAAAACTATGTAAGGACAGATGTCTTACCATCTGACACAATATAAATATAACCAGGATTCAGGCTAAGATCGTAGACCAGAGGGTCTTAGGCCTCCTTTTACACAGTGTAACTAACGCATCTGACAACAGCTAAATGGGCTATGCCCAAAACATCAAGGATTTCACCTTGTGTGAAATCCTTCGCTGTGTGCAAGCAGGGGGCAGTACAGTGGTTGGAGTTAGTGCGTTGCTTCCTTGTGTACTTATAACTAAATACTACTTCAGAAGGTGGGTTGAGCTGACATTTTCTTGGTGCAGTAAGAGCCCATGACAGAGTGCCAAAGCAGAGGTCTTTAGGCCCTTGAAGGTTAAGGAAGGGACTTTCAGTTACTGATGAGAACAGACAAGAACTAGGGAAAGCAGAAGCCAACAGCCCTAGCTATGAGATAATGCATGTTTCCAGCTGTTCACTGGTAATGCCAGACTTTCAGTACTGTCACTTCTAGATTTTAAAAAAAATCTAAGTTTTTGTTAAGGAATTTTCAAAATTTTAATATATTAACTAATTAAAGTCTTCTTTTGTTTAACTGTGCATGCCAATAATAATATATGTTATGGTCAAATTTGGATCAGTTACTCATTTTACAATTGGGCAATAACTGGGGAGGCCAATTTTGAAGGTAGTTTTACATGGATGTTATGTGTAATTTTCCTTGTCACCCAAATGATCATAAATGAATTCATTCATTATCTAATTAATATTCCTAATATTTACACTAGAAAATTTTCCATGTAACTAAAGCAAAGTGGATGATTAAGCAATTATTCTGAAATTGATATTAATGAATAGGCTTGTCAATAAACCAAGGGGAAAAATTAATCCTCATGAGGGCTGGAGATGCTAGAAGAGGGGGAAATGAATAGGGAAAGGTTGATGGATGGGCACTAAGTAAGGGTTGGCTAGAAACAAAGAACACAGTGTCAGGGGTGCATGCATACAGTGTGGTAAGTATATACAATAGAATGCTGTGAAAAAAAAAAAACTGGAAGAAATGATTTTGAAAGTTTCCACCACAAAGACATGATGAAGTTTTAAAGAGATGAATGCTTAATCTGATGAGGCAGAGCCAGGCCGATCTCTGTTAGTTTGAGGCCAGCCTGGTCAACAAAGCGGGTTCCAGGAAAGGAAAAAAAAAAGCTACACAGAGAAACCCTGTCTCGAAAAAGGCCCCCCTCAAAAAAAAACAAAACAAAAAAAAAACCCCAAACCCTAAATGTTATACAATGCCTAGATGTGTTGACTATTATACATGGTACCTATAAATACATACAGCTTTAATGTTTTGTCTATGCTAAAATAAAAATAAGTAAATCATTAAAACATGGTTTAATTAAAACAGTAAAAACTATCACCAGAAGCAAACCACAAGAACATAGACACCAACTAGTGGCTTCCAAAGGGTTGATAGGGGAAAACCCTTTTCCCCATCAGGGAAGAGGAGTAGACAGACACTGGCAGCTCTGAACCCTTTGCCTAAATATTGCATTTCACTTTTCCACACTAGCACTAAGCAATAAAAACTCTCTCTCTCTCTCTCTCTCTCTCTCTCTCTCTCTCTCTCTCTCTCTCTCTCTCCACACACACACACACACACACACACACACACACACACACAGAGGCACCAGCACACACACACACACACAGAGGCACACACCCTACTTCCCTGTTCTCTTTGCTGCTTTCTCACCTCTGCTTCCCCAACTCTAACACACAATATCCCCCTACTGGAGTCATGTTCTGGCCATTATCTTAATAATAAAGGGTTTCCATGACTCCCACATCACATCATTATGCAGACACTATAGTTCAGAAGACTTTCAGAATGACAGCACTGTGTCTATAATAATATAATAAGTAGTAATTGGTTTTGAGGGCAACAGCAATAAAATACAGTCAAAGGATTATAAAGGCTGTTGAGACTCGGGTATAATAGATGAAACTAAACATCTTAAGACAATAACACAGCTTGCGGATTAATCTTTTGCTCAGCTTTATGAAGTAGAGCCTAGCTGTAATCAGTTCTCAAATTGAATTAAGGACCATGTTAAAACCAAAAATAAACTTTGTTTCTGTATATTTTTTCTAGACAAAACATTTTGGCTGCATTTCTCAAATACAAAAGCAGCATGGATTAGGTGTGTGTGTGTGTGTGTGTGTGTGTGTGTGTGTGTGTGTGTGTGTATCTATATCTATCAATATATATCTATCTATCAATGATGTATATGTATGTCATAAAAAATCATGACAAAACTTCAGATCCACAATTATTTGCTTCCTGGATATAAACTTCCCAGTTTTCTACTGTGCTCAATTTGATTTTCTGGGTAGAAGAAATGAGTGCCCATTAAACCTCAGCAAATTTTGTGACAATATCAATGTTCTTTGGTGACTGTCCCATCATCTGTAGCAAAGATTATCATCATGAACAAATAACAAGATGAATCAATAACTAAAAAAAACACCCTTAACACACATATACATATATCTTTCCACCAAACATTAAACGCGAATTTGTGTTTATATGTTAAATTTTGAAGAGATATGCGATTTTCAGATTTTCAAATGGGTCCAATCATCCCAACTGAAAGGGCAATACTAATGCTAAAATCTACAGTTTTTGTTAGAACATGGAACGCTCAGCCAGAATATTTCATGATAACTCTTGTTCAATTCTTTATTAACTATGCAAAGCTCACTTCTAATGACTTGGGTTTTCGTATCTGTGAAATGGGGTGATACTACTATGAAGTATTTGTTAGAAATAAAGTAAAACATTGATGAAGTGTTTATAGTTACTATATTAGACATGTGTGATGACAGACTAATCTTATTTCACATGGATAGTTTGATTCTCAGAACGTCCGCAATGCTCATTTATAATGTAGACACTCTTTTACTAACAAGCGTAAAACAATACCCTTTTATTGCTGATACTGAGTTTTCTTTTCTGTGTAATATTTATTCTTCTTAGGAACTACCCATCATATGCCACAGGTATACCTAATGAGGTATTCAAATAAACATGTACACATGTATAATTAATAATGTAAGCTTGAATGTTTGTAAAAAGTTTCTGAATAGGATAATGAGTAGCTATTTTCTGTGCACTAAAACATGGTATTCAGCTGCAGGAGAAATAATTTTGTTCATTTATAAAAAAAATGAACATGCAAACAACTATGAAGAGAATAGATTACTCAGGGAGATCAAAAATACGTATGGAAAAATCTTAAATGGTAATGGCAATTTTAAATCCCAAAGTGCACATAGGTTCTCTTAGAAGGAAGATTGTCTTTCAAAATACCTCCCAAAACTCACAATCTGAGTGTTCTCTCAGAGTCAAATCCAGGACCACGGAGAGCTCATGAAACTAGGAAGTTTGACAGAATCAGGCTCTCAGCATCTTTATTGAGGGTCATGCCAAATGAGAGATTGTCTTTAATACAGAAACTGGGGACACAGAAGAATCAAAACACAATTTGAAAATGGTACTGTCGGTATCCAAATGCCAATGTCATAACATTGATAATGACCCACCGAACTGGTTGTGAGTATGGACTGTTGATTGGGTTGCTCATCTCATTACAGGGGAAGATAAAACTTTGAATTGATTATTCATTAAATTCAAGAGAAATGGCATCTTTGGAGGTTGATCAACATTAGCCTTGCAAAATTGATTCCTTTTGGTTTCAAAGTCATTAAAATGGTTGAAATTATTACCCAACTAATACAATGGGGTGTCCATGGCGGCCAATGACAGCGACAAAAGTCAATGTCACAGTCCTGGGAGATCAAAAGGGAAACATGGGAAATCAGCACTGTCCTCCTCGGCAGAGATCTCTTCAGAGTCATGTTTCTCCAAACTGTTTTGTAATGTAGATGTGTCACTCTCCTTTGCTACTGACATTACCAATACAATGACACCCCTCTATATGAAAACCTCAGTCTGAACACCTTCTGGAAAGTTTTCCAACCTAACATCTAGCCTTTCTAAAAGAACATGACAGGGTTTGGTTCTCCCACTGTAAGGGAGGACAGGTGGGGTGGAAACAGCTTTAAATTTGCCTTTAGAAGGTACTTCTAAGGAGCCAGGCTGGCAAGATTTTATGGATTTTCCTACTTGTTTTGCTTAGGAGAACCCAGCACTACAGACTCCTACTATTTATCAATTAATCTGGCATGCAGCCTCAAAGGAAGAAGACAGACCTGTATTAAAAATGCAGCCATCAAAAATTCATCAAAGGCTCCAGCATTTTAACTCATGAACCTTTGAACACGGGCACACCTGTCAGCTCTCTGGTCAGAGTTAATGGTGAAATGTACAGTTTCTCCAGCACCTCCACTTGCTCGGACATGAGCTGAATTAGGCTTCTTGGGGAAAAATAGACAAGGACTCTGTAAGTAAGCATGCTGGCCCTTCCTTCATGACTGTTAGTAAAACAGTCCTCCTCACGCTGACAGTGCATAAAATGCAAAGTCAGTCAAATCAGCTTGCTGCAGAATAAAAACTCTTTCCGGTGTATTTTTAGAATAAATGGAAATACGAGGTAGTATAATTGAGAAGTGGACAAACAACCTTGACTTAGCAGGAATATGTACGACAAAGCTCACAAATTGGATTATTTTAAAATTCTTCAAGAGACGGTAGTCACTTCAGAAATCTTTATCTAGCACATGAAGCAAGCTGGGTAGTAAATACTAGATGTTAAAACTGGAACCTCAAGTTCAAGGTAAGAACTTGGCTGCGTAACTAGTGCACCGCTCATAGCTGTCATCATTAATTTATGTTAGCCTCTGTAAACATCAGGAGTATAATAGGCCAATTTCACAACTAAATATAGATGCACATTTTGCCCTTATATAAATGGCAGATTGCCACTGTAGATCATTGCCACAGCAACACGTCAGTAAAGATGCACTGTTTGATGGTCTAATGTGCACACAATATATAAAACCAGTTGTAGTGGTTGTTTGGAAGCAAAGTGTAACAGCAGAAAAATTTCATTTGTTCCACAAACTCAGGATATATTAAACTCGGCTGACAAAGACTGTTTGATGTGCTAAATCAGTTTGACCTTCATTCTTGCTTTATTTTTCTCATTTAACATGTGAAATGACCATTCTTTTTCCACATGTAAGAAAATATGAAACTGATTGCTTTTAAATAGTGTTAAAAAAAATCTGTGGCTGCTAACATTTGATAAAATATCAAAACCAAGAGGCATGCTTATGGTTTTTAAGCTAAGATATATTCTGATGGAATAATCGTGGCCCTTTTGACTTGTGGTAAAGTAGATCAAAAGAGTAATTAAAGGCCTTCATCTGAATACCTCCCCCCTCTTCAGAAAACGTCTTGTGTATGTTTGAACTTAATAATTAAATTAATTGGCTTTAGCCAATGAGCATTTTCATTCTTAACACTTTAAATATGAGGGTTTTTTATTTCAGAATGAGTCATTAGCACAGTAATAGGAAAAGCTGAGCACTCTGCTCGGCCCTTTGCAACTAGTGTTCACCTTGGTTCAAATAACCCTTGAATGAACCACAGGAGGACCATGCTATTCACTGTCAGCTTCCGTGTGTGCCCCAAATCTCCAGGGTCAAAGTGTTTGGTTCTTCATATTTTTTCTCCTACAACTTCAACATACACAACTAGCAGTTCCATAATGAAGGGAAAAAAACTGCAGCTTTATCAAGTAATTTCTCCCCACCCAATAAACAGCACTTTACCTTGGGGCAGCTTGTATATTTCACACCTCAAATTTCTATTTACCAAATCAGCTAATCACTTCACAATTGAACTCAGAACAACAACAAAAAAATTATCAATTAAAGTGGTTGAAACTCCCGCAAATTATCATTTAGGGATGAAGTAATTGCTTTCATCAGGGCAGAAAAGCCCGCCAGAACAGAAATGTCACTTTAGATTAGTGTTCTCACTCCTGAAGCTATGGATGACACAGCTGATATAAGACTAAATGCCAAGACCAATCAATTGCTTTTGTGGCTCTGCTCCGCACTGCTGTAAAAGGGGCCATTTTCTAGGATCTACTCTTCATTATAGTAAATGCTATCTCCTTGGTAACATAATTCCATTTCTCATAAATTCTGTCTGAGAGCATTGTCCTAACAATGGATGTTTGTGGAAAAGAATGCTGCTGCTTTAATGCACAGAATTAAGTGTGAATGCCTGTCAAACTGCTAGAGTTTACTAGTTCTTAAACATAAATTGAAGTCCCACATTAAAAAAGAATTCTTGGGAGAAACGAATGTCCCGAACAAGGGGAAGATACTAAATTTGAAGGCTGCATGCGCTGTTCTAGGATTTTGACCATTCAAGTATTCATCTGTCCTGTACATTAAACCCGTCAGCTCATGGTAGCAGTCGGTAGTGGTTGAGAAACACTTCACACACTTTCTCAGCAGTGTGGCTTGCAAATTCAAAACCTCAGAAGCAAATATGAACTCATTAGGCCACTCATGTGCTGTGCGAATAGCCACACTGAGTTTTTGTTTGTTGTTGTTGTTTTCTTTTTTTTTAAAAAAAGGGAATGTATTCTTTGAACTGGACACTTCCTAGAAAGCACCCAGATCTTAATTGATATTGTTCACCCCCTGAAGTTACGAGGATCTGGATTGCAGGCTCCAATTAAAAGGAAATTGAAGGAGCTCACACAGTGAGAAGGCAGCAATTCCCTGCACTGCTCTCCTCCAGGCTGAAGTTTAGAAAGAGATTCAGGATCACGGGTCTTTGCCTGACATGGGATAAAGGCTTTTCTCCTCCTGGTGAGCACACATGTGTAACTTCCATTAACTGTAACAGGAGGCGTGAGCACACATTGAGAAGATGCTGCAGCTAAACATCTGGAAGGGGTGGAGGAGCTCTGCTCAAAGGTGGGCACCCTTTGGCCGAATAGCTTTTCCTGACCCTGCAAACGGTGGGTGCTGGAATTTCTACTGCTCCAATAATGCTAATAGCAGGACATGACACGTGTTATTTCTGCTCCTTAAAAGTACTCATTACTATCAGAGAACA
This sequence comes from Onychomys torridus, assembly GCF_903995425.1. Classification (NCBI taxonomy): domain Eukaryota; kingdom Metazoa; phylum Chordata; class Mammalia; order Rodentia; family Cricetidae; genus Onychomys; species Onychomys torridus. The sequence goes on along the minus strand of NC_050456.1, from coordinate 22,461,481 downwards.
GCATGGAACTTAATGTAGTAATAAATGCTAACAGCTTTGATAGTTACTATATTCCACCCAGTTTCAAAGTCTTTTGACCTGAGCTCATGGGAGCTCATGGACTCTAGACTCACAGCTAGCAAGCCTGCATGGGACTGACCGAGGCCCTCTGCATGTAGGTAACAGTTGTATAGCTGGGTCTGTTTGTGGGGTCCCTAGCAGTATTAGCAGGATCAGTCCCTGGCTCATGAGCTGGCCTTTTTGAATGGTGGGATGCCTGGCTCAGCCCTAATGCAGTGGGGAAGGAGCTTAGTCCTGCCCAACTTGACATGCCATGCCTTGTTTACTCCCATGGGACATGTTACTCCTCCTGAGAAGTGGAGGGATGCTGGGGGGAGCGGATAGAAAGGAGGTGGGGGAAGAGAATGGGAGGAGAAGATCGAGGGGAAACTGGCTGGTATGTAAAATAAATTTTAAAAATTGAATAATTAAAAAAAGAAGAAAACGTGCTTGAAAAATGTCTTCATGGTTACAGGGATCAACAGGAAGACATGAGCCAGTGTCGGGGACTAAGAATTGGAGATAAACCACAGGGATCCATCCAACCCTGAGTCAGAGCTGCTTTCAGTCATGAAATTTTTGTTGCAAGTAAGATGGGGTAGGATCCTGGGCTTTCCTCCAACTTCTCATATCCATCCCTAAAACCAGGTAGTATTTTGGGCTCAGGTAGGGCTTTCCCTGGATGGTGGAATTCCTGTGTTACAAGTGGGAAAATTCTAGAAGAACCAGGATAGCTGATGCCTACCATCCAGATTTAAAGTGGAAAGGGTCTGACGGGAGTGCAAGAGCATGAATTGTTGAATCCAAGACTGCAAAAAGCACAGGGACAAATAGCCAAACGAATGGAAGCACATGAATTATGAACCAATGGCTAAGGAGCCCCCAGCTAGATCAGGCCCTCTGGATAAGTGAGACAATTGAATAGCTTGAACTGTTTGGGAGGCACCCAGTCTGTGGGACAAGGACCTGTCCTTAGTGCATGAGCTGGCTGTTTGGAACCTTGGGCTTACACAGGGACATATGCTCCATCTGGAAAGAGGGGACTGGACCTGCCTGTACTGAATCCACCAGGTTTAAATGAATCCCCAGGGGTGTCTTGGTCCTGGAGGACATGGGAATGGGGAGGAGGGGCTGGGGAGAAGGTGGGGGTAGGGGCGGGAGGGGGGAGGACAGGGGAACCCATGGCTGATGTATAAAATTAAAACACATAATAAAATAAAATAAAATAAAATAAAGTGGAAAGGGGACGTGGCTTGTATACAGTAACCCTTGGCAAGGAACACAGCCTGCCATTATCACCAAGAGTACCATTGTGCCTTTGCAGGGATAAAGATGTCATGATCCATTTTCTCTATTGAATGGACATGACACTGGTAAAGCTGGATTTAATATATCATCACCTGCATAAATTCCATGAAATTGTTATGAAAACTTATTTCTTTGATGAAATATCTTACAAAATCCCTATTTTTTCAGGCTTCTGGTTATGTGATTAATTGCCTCAAATCACAAACTCCATTGCTTTGGAATTAAAATTCAAAATGACCTTTTTTATAAAGGGGAAAAATTCACTTTTCCCTTCAATTTTCTTCAAGTGTGATTTCAAACAGTTATGGGAAGCACAACTAAGTGAAAGAGCTTTTGAAAACTTTCAAGCTTGATGTGACACATTTGCAAAGCAGGCAGCATGCTTTGACAAGTCTGAAGATATTTAAGTGCGAAAAGGAAAGTGATGATCACATGACCGCCACGCAGACAGGCCACGAGTCGCTAACATCAGGAAACACCTCTGCATAGTGTAACTCTCGCCTTCCTTTGGGAAAGGGCCTCTGCTGATTAAAAGGGCCACCCTTTCTTGAAGCACTACCCTCAGCTACGAAGTCCAGCGGCCTGAAGGATGTATACGCTGTTCTCACTCACCTTGGGATTGGGGCGGAGGGCTGTATGTGTGGATGATTACACACAGATGTGTGCACATGTGGGCACTTACATGCAAAGGTCAGTGATCAACATTGAGCATCATCCCCAGTCACTTTCCACCTTAGTTTTTGGGACAGGGTCTCTCACTAGAATCAACATTCATCGATTTGGATAGTCTGGCTGTCCAGCAAACCACAGGGAAATTCTGTTTCTGCTTCCCCAGCACTGGGAGTAGAGCCATAAGCCCTAGTGACCACATTGATGTGGATACTGGGGATCCAAACTTGGGTTCCAGTGCTTGCATGGCAAGTACTTTGCCAGTTGAGCTGTCTCACTGCCTCAGTAAAAGCTTAAAATGTGGGGCGGGCAGTGGTGGTGCACACCTTTAATCCCAGCATTTGGGAGGCAGACTCAGGCGGATCTAGGTGAGTTTGAGGCCAGCCTGGTCTATAGAGTGAGATCCAGGACAGGCACCAAAACTACACAGAGAAACCCTGTCTCAAAAAAAAAAAAAAAAAAAAAAAAACAACAAAAAAAAACCCATAAGACTCATATTTACATCATTCTCCATCTGTATTCTAAAAGCAGTGTATGGCTGCCAGGATTACAAACTAATTTTCAGGGAATATCCTGTCAAATATATATTCAAAGGTTTAAAAATCTGTCCAATTTGAAGCCCACTTCATAAAAAACTATTAAGAAAAAAATAACCAATGGTTTGAACAAATATATTTCTAAATGAATATTCACCGTATCTTTTAAAATAAACTTTAGAATTAGATCATGGATTATTCTAGAGACATCAAACACTGATGTTGAAAAAGTCCTCAATGGCTTGGGAAATTTATTTACAATATGTTAGTGGATAAAGGTAACTTCTAAATAGCAGGAGTATATATAGGCAATCATAAAACTGTAGCTATGCTTATCTACATATGCATAAACAGGGAGAAAATATATATCCAGATCTGGATAAACTTCCACCATCCAAAAATGTTAAGGCTGCTTGCTCCTATATGGTAAAACAGCAGCAAAATACTTGTTGAAATTTGTGCAATAAACGTCTTTTGTGCAATTATTAATTTCATGTGGGTATGTGCATACATATATGCCATGCTGTGCATGTGCTGGTTGGGGAACAACTTATGCAGCCAGTTTCCTCCTCTACTATGCAGGTCTCCAATACTGAATTCAGATTGCCAGGTTGTCAGCAGGTCCCTTTACCTGCTGAGCTTTCTCAATCAAACTACTATTTTTTGATAGAATTGTTTTTGAAAAAAAATAAAAAGCATATTTTAATAGAGTCACAGATGAGAATGCAGCAAGCCTGGATGCATAAAGGAACCCTTGGCTTCCTAAGAGGTTAATCGGGCAGTGCCATCCAATGCCACCTGCCACTGTTTGCAGCACTGGAGCCTAAAAATTGTTTTGAAAAATGATTGGCGTGGTCACTCTCTAAAAGAGAAGGAACTAGAAAAAAAAAAAAAAAACAACTGGAAGTGGTCTTTGTTCCTTTTGAAGTTAAACAAAAGGGTCTCAATCAGACACGTGAATCATTCAGTACATAGCTTGGGTTCCTATGCTGTTTGGAGGTTCTTCAAAATTCCAGAGAAGGGTAGCCTGAGAGATGGGTCAGGAGTAAAGGTACTTGCTGCTAGGCCTGGCAACCTGAGTTCAATCTCCCTTTCCCACATGGTAAAAGGAGAGAAATCACTCCTAAAGTTGTCCTCTGATTTCTACACATGCTCCCCAGCATGTGAGCACATACAATGCAAATTAATGTAGTTTTTAAAAATCTAAAGCAAAACTTTGCCCAGACCATAATCTGCAAGCTACTGGCTGTAGATAGAATGTACTTCCATTTGGTGAGTGGCATTTTCCATGTGTCACTGCCCCAGACAACAGAGTCACAGTCATAAATCATACCCAGTATGCAGCGCCACAATTAATCACAGAATACTGGACAGTGCAGACTTGATAAAATCCATGCTTACACTCTGACTCAGTCAAGGTATGGCTGAGCATGACAACACCAACCAAACCACTAAACCAGGACCATTTACTGTTTAATTGACTACTCACTTCAATAGGTTAGGGGTCCTACAGGCAAGGTGGCTTCATGGCATCACCTGGTATATGTCTGCAACCTACATGTTTTCACCCACAAAGGCACCACATGAGATTTGATGTGAAGAGACAGGGGTACTTTATAAAGAACTTACTTTTAAAGATACAGGAAATGCCCACTTGCTCCTAAGCATTCCATTCAGAACCACATCCTTCACAGAATTCCCATTCTTTGAAAATTTTCAAAACTTGGCTAGTCGTCTCATGAAAGTCTGACTAAGAAACAACGATTTAGAGCCAAATGTGTTTATGTAACATGTGACAAACATCGACTATAATGCATAAGTGTACAAAATAAGGATACAATAATTAAGCATGTTTTCTGATTTTATGGACCTGCAAGTGGCTTCTGGGAAATCAAAAGATTCTACTGGGGCACAAGCATATAGAAAATGGAAATGTTCTATGTTCTTGTCAATGGAGATCCAGAAATAAAGTTTTACTTTGAAAGTTTTTACTCTAATAGTAGCACATATCCATACCATGATAGAGTTCTCAGTTGTAGGAGAGTACATCATAGGTTGTCAGACATTATCAAGAGCCTGCGTGACTGGATGGAGCAATGGAAGATGTCCGGGTGTGTGCTGCAGTGTTTGGAAGGTAAACCCCTCCGCTCTCTAGACTTAAATGTTTGAACTCTTGGTCTCCAGCTGGTAGTGATGTATGTGGGGACTTTCAGAGGCACAGCCTTTCAGGAGGTAAGTCACGAATTACCTGGGCTGAATTCCAGGTTTCCCAGGAAGGAAGGATATGGCTTCCTGCTTACTCTTTGCTTTTTGACCAGGGATGTAATGTGACTAAATCATCCAACTTGTGTCCTTGCCGCCTTGCCTGTTCCCACACTCATGATGGAAGGCCTCCCCCAAAATAATCACACTGGAAGTCCGAACAGACACTTCCTCCCTTGAGTGGTTTCTCCAGGGTCTTTTGTCACAGAAAGGAAAGCTATACCTAACAAGGGGCCCTATCATAACGCCTCCATAACTAACTACGGCTGGGACTGGAGCTCAGAGGAAAAGTAGTTCCCTTGCATAAGAAAGGTCACAGGTTCAGCTTTTAGTGCTCTAACAACTGTAGTAACTGAATTTGTTAGATATCAAATAATTAGTTGAAATACATAAAATGTACACAGGGTGCTTGAGCAGGAATCTCCTCCTGGCAAGGCCGTGCCATACATCCCTAACTAACTTGGACCCAGTTGTCTTTTATTGGCATTTACAGGAACCTTTTGTCATATCCCTATGATTTCTCCACTCTGCATTCTCCTTGGATTTGTTTGGAATGAAATAACAGACGTGAAAAGCTTTCCACTCAAGGTCTCCTTTTGATATATGAGCCAGCAAAAGATCACATAGTCTTTATTCTTCTGAAAGACCGGAGTGTTACCAAAAAACAAAAATCTAGTTTCTAAGATGGGTTGAAGATCAGCCTCTGCCATGTGGTCCCATGCCTAGACATATTTTCAAATACTCCTGGGTAACCACACACCAGGATCAATGTTGGGAGAAGGTTAAATTTCTTATATGGCTACCTACAAACAGGCATTTCCTACCTACTCAATACGTTCAAATTTCTTAGAGATGATATTTGAGCTCCAAGCGGGTCTTTACTAAGTGTGCCGTGAGAGAGCTTTGCCAGCACATCTGTCCTCCGTCATCATTTTCTTCTACTCAACTTCCCTTGTAGAGAATCACTCATCTGCATTAGTTGTGTCTCTGCTAAACTTACGTGTGAGGGGAGCAGAAAAGTTTGTATGATTTGTGTCTGTTATTACATTTTTAATGATTTTTTTAAAAATATGTCTTTGTGGATGGTGGTGCACCAGCATGTGTGAGGGGGTCAGAAGACATCTTGCAGGAGTCAGTTCTCTCCCTCCACCATGTGGGGCCTGGGGAATCAAACTCAGGCCATTGGGCTTGGCAGCAACTGTTTTTACCAGAGAAGTCATCTCATTGGCCCTGTGTTTACTTTTAGTTGTACGGTTTGCCAAGTATAAATGAATTTAAAAAGGGATACAAATTCTAAACCTAACGAGGAAAAGGAGAGTTTGCAAGAATTTGAAGAAGATGGGTGAGAGGAAATAAGACAAGCCTAATAAACAGCCCTGGACCTCACTTTCCTGTAGAAACGGGATGATGGGAACTAAGAAAAACTGGAAGTTACTGAACAATGCCATCTGTTATTCAGGAAAATATATTCATGTCTACATGGGTATGTCAATCCAAAATTATTGAGAGTTCCTTTAAAAATTTTTAAGAGATTTATTTTAATTGTGCATGCATGTGTGTAGTTTGTGCACATATGTACAGGGCAGAGGCTTCGGGTCCTCTGGAGCTGGATTTATCCGGTGGTTGTGAGCTGCCTGACCACTGCTGAACCATCTCCCCAGTCCCTCCTGTCTTCTGTGTAAAGAAATTCCAAATCCAATATTTTTAAATGACTACCTTTTCGTTTACTATAAAAATAAAAAACTCTTGTCAGGGCATGGTGGCACACACCTTTAGTCCTTACACATGGGAGATAGGCAGGTCTCTGTGAGTTCAAGGATTGCCTTGTCTACATGAAGAGTTCTAGGCCAGCCAGGGTTACATAATGAAACTCTTGTTGAAAGGAAGGAGGAACAGAGGGAAGGAGGGAGGGAGGGAGGGAGATAGAGAGAGGGAGAGAAAGAGAAAGAAAAAAGGAAAGGAAACAAATTCAGGCTATTTGTGGGTTTCATTGGCTTGAAGCATTTAGAAGTACGTGGTTAAATGCCATTAGTGGCCTTTTTAGAATGTAGAACTTAATTATGGGCATAGAAATAGAATACGAACATTTTTTCAAAGTCAGGTAAAAACTAATTAAATGGGTGTCGAGTGGTGGTGTACACCTTTACTCCCAGCACTCGGAAGGCAGAGGCAGGTGGATCTCTGAGTATGAGGCCATCCTGGTCTAGGAAGGTCATTCCTAGTGAATTCCAGGACAGGCAGGGCCACACAAAGAAACCCTGTCTCAAAACAACAACAAAAACTGATCAAATGGGAGAGAGGCATAAAAATGAAGGCAGCCGGGGAAAGTCAAAGTTAGCCTTGGAGAAGAGAAACCACAATGACTTGGTGATTTTTCTCTAACAGGCAAATTTTCTGTTTATATTTTTCTCCATGTTAGATATCGAATATAAATGTTTCCTATAGGATAGGCTTGTGCATTAAAGACTTAGTCCCCAAGCAGTGGCATTATTTTAGGAGGTGGTGGGAACTTTAGTCCAGCTGGAAAGGAACGTGTCCCTGGAGACACGCCATTGAAGGTTTTATTTATTGTTCCTGGCCCCTTCCTGTTTCTCTTTCTGCTTCCTGAATATACTGAGATGAGCCACTCTGTCATGATGTGCCCTGGTTGTCATGACTCTCTGCTTCACCACAGGCCCGGAAACCACAGAACCAGCAAGGCATGACCTGATAAATCTGAAATCATGAGCCAAGATGAGCTTTCCTAGGTTAGTGTTGTATAAAAGAGCAGACTAACACAGATAATGAGCATCTTGGAAGTGTGTATGTGGGTGGGTGGGTGGGGTGTGGAGGTTTTGGGTGGTTTGGTGTGTAGGGGGATGTCTGTAACTATTCCTGGAAATGTGGTTCAGAAGATTTGGACTGGATGTCTGGGAGGAATTTGGCAACATTTAGAGATTGAGTTACTGAAGCCAAAGGATGGTATCAGTAGAACTTAGTAGGCAAGTTTGGCGAGGACTCTGGAAATCAGAATACTGTTATGATTATAGACAGCAAAGACTCTGGTCATGGTCTTTCATATGGAAAGAAAGAGTCTGTCAAAGTAGATTATACCTCACTCATGCTATTTAATAGTGAAGAACTGGTCTACATTTTTTTCACCTTCTCTATAACCATGAGAAGCTAAGATTAAAACTGGTGGACATATTAATAGAGTGGTGAACATTTCAATACAGCTCAGCACTCAGGCTACAGCAAAATCCTTCTGGCTGCTTTTATCCATTCTTAGCGAAAACTCAGAGCAAAACACAAATCATATATTTTTTTTCAAAAACTATAGTTTGGTTAAAATAAAGGCAAGCTGAAGTGCTGAGTTAGGAAAGGGGTGTGGTTATTAAGGAGCTTTACTGCCATTAAAGACAAAGGAAAGGATGTCTGAGGCTAGATCACATACTACCCATCACAGGTTTAAGACTACAAAAGTCTAAAAACAGTTTTAAAACTTTCTCTTGACAGAGAAGTGGTGCCAGAGTGCTACTCACATACCACAGCACAAAAGTTGCTTCTCGGGCATTCTGAGCTTCAAGATGGTCTGGTTATTGCTCCAGCTGTTGCAGAACTTGGCACCATCCATATTGATGGTGATCTTATCAGCATGCAGAAGGCAGGGTTGAGGAATCCTGGAGGCTTCCACACAGATTTCAAAGTTGAACATTCCTCAGAGCTGCCTTGAGGGGGCTTTGGAGTTGGACTAGAAATGTCAGAACTGTTGAGAGTCCTGATCCTGGGCTTGGACTGAACTACTTCTTTGCATTGTATCACAGGCTTGAGCTTTTGTAGATACAGCAGAATGTTATGGTGTGAAGATGAGCTGTCCCCTACAGTGTTGGATGCTGGAGTCTTGGTCTACAGCTGGGGACTCTACTACTGGAGACTTTAGGATGTGGGCTCTGACTGGAAGAAGGAGGTCAGTGGGGACATCCTATTGAAAGGTATCCTATGCCTGGCTCTATCCTGCCCCTCTTTCTATTCCTGAATGCCATTGGATGATTGGCTGCTTCATTAAAGGCCCAGAAACAAAGGAGCAAGCCTCTCATAGACTAAAACCTCTGAAACTGTGGGCTGATATGCATCATTCCTCCTTTAGTGTGCTTCTCTCAGGTACTGTTCACAGTGATAAACAGACTAATTTTGGAAATTTACTATAAAGACTCAGGAAGAAGGAAGTGATAAAATATTCTGTTAGATTTAACTTACATTTAAAAAGAGCTCTAAAAGTTGACAATACTCATAATGCACACACACACACACACACACACACACACACACACACACACACAGATGCATTTACCAGATTTTAGCTCCTTTGTTCCAAATATTTAATGATCACACCATGATGACATCTTTTAAAGACTCTTCCATTAAAATCTGAAATACCTCTAATTTGTAATCAGAGGGCAGTCTCCCAAAACAAAAGAACTAGTACTTAATGTCTAAAGTGCACATGCTTAGCAAGACTTTGTTTTTATTAGTGCAATAACAATGTTGAGACAGTGTCGTGTGCACACAGACAACTTCCTTAAGTATTTGTTGAATGATGATTATGCTGCTGATGATCTGAATGTCCTTAAAAGTCATGATTATAAATAGTAAACAACACATCCAGTAATGGTGCTATGGAAATTAAACCTACCCGCAAATCAGCCCATGAAATGACATTAATAGAATGGAAGGGATGGGAGGTGCAGAGAAATGAAGGAGGGAAGAAGAGACAAACACTCCAAACTTCCATCTCCATAAACGCTTCCCTGACAGATATATGTGCATTCTCAAAGCATAGTCCCTGACCTCCCTACATTCCAGAGGTAGTCGGAGCTAGAGACACACCAGCTAGCCTCTGTCAGTAATTATACAGGGCCGTGCTCAGAATCCCAAATCACAGTCCATCCTTTCACATACTAGATAGAGCCTTGATAGTAGGGACAAGGGAGAAACCTACAGGAGATGCCTAGATGTTCATATTTGCATATGTCTCATCAGGTAAAAAAAAAAAAAGTGGACAAAGGCAGTACTCAAAGGGGGACTGGCAGAGAAATGATAGAGCAGAGGGTTGGAGACGGCAGGAACCCTCAGCTTGAGGTGAAATGGTAACGGTCTGAGTTTCAGATGAAGTCATTAGGTAGACACACCTTCTGAAAGGGAAAGTGGGTGGTGGAACCACGGATCCCATAGCTGAACTCCTGCTGCTTCTACTCTGTGCCCACACTCTGTTTGTTTGTTTCTATTTTGTGTGAGTTTCATACCCATTAAGTCTTCTAGAGGCATCTGCAGCATTCTTACTTCCTCCTGGCCAAACATGCCCATCCTCTTTCCCCTGCACTGGAAGCTGAGAGCTCAGGTGGACATTCATTGATCTGAATGGCACACTTCTAGTCAAGTTCACCCACAGCAAGCCAAAAGAGGGAGAGATTCCTACAGAGGCGTTGCACTGCATTTCATCTGGTTGCCAGTAATGATTGTAATGTAGGTCTCAGTTTGGAAAGAAAAGAAACACAGAGAGAGACAGACAAACACACACACACACACACACACACACACACACACACACACACACACATGATGTTATGACTTGCTGCTCTCCACTTGCACTACAGTCAAGGAATGGTATATGCCCAACTGTAGGCTATAATTTTATTGATAGACTCTGATGACATGAAATCAAAAAGAGCAAAGAGGAAGTGATTTGTTCATTTCACTATGAATCCAATACAAGATTTCAAGCTTCATTTAGAAGGTTTTTGGAACTTAAAAAATTACCCATGATGCATTATAAATATACATATATATGTATGTCTGTATGTCTATGAATATACATATAATTTAAAAATCACCCACAATGCATTATCAATATACATATATATGTATGTATACATGAATATACATACATATGTATATATATAAACTATGATTATAACGAGAGAAGAAAGAAATCAAGCTGATCCTACACAGAAAATAGTCTCACATTCTTAACTTGCACAAGGACAACTAATTTGGAAAATCTCTGTAACATTTATGAGAGATATGATAGGAAAGAAGAAGTTTGCATCATTCCATAGAGTTCTATAAGCCTCCATGTAGTATAATGTGTTCAACAGAGATTTAGATTTTAATATGCAGAAATGTGCTTGGGGTCTTAGAAATGGGCATTCCTGAAACAAAAGGCAAGAATAGAAAGACTTCCTCTTTTCAACTTCCACATGAACTCCACAGGCGTTATATCATTGGAATAGCACGCATTTGAGTGCAGGGTGCGGAGAGTCCCCAGAGAGCCAGACTCCAAGCACTTTCAAAGCATTAGTCTGAAGTTGCTTTTGCCATGTGTGGACTGCAGAGCGTACAGAGAGGTCACAGTATTAGGAAGTCTACTATTTGCAAATGGGAAGAGTCTTCTCCCTTCCTTGTGGTCAGGGTACTTGTAGTCCTAGGCAGGAGAAGGCTTACTGAGCCATCAAAGACAAGCCCATCTCAGTAGTCCATGCCAGATATGGGAGGTCCTGGGTAGAACCAACATTTGCATTAAAAGGCTTTGTCAGCAAATGCACACTAAAACACTGCAAGAGCCTCTGGAGAGGTCATTAGATATGTCTATGTAAGGAGGCTATTCGATGTGAGAAAATATACATAACTGGTAATCACAACTATTCACCCTAATCTAATTCTGATCTCTATGATCAGACGGTAGCTCACATTCTGACACCAGTGGGTATTTCACTTGCCCAGATCTGTTTACTGACCTTAAAAGAAAGAGACTGCTTGGTGGGATAACTTTCAGTTCGCAGACTCATTTTTCACTTGAGTTTTTGTTGTATCACTTCAGTGGAGGGCTGAGGACTGGCCTCTGGGAATAAAAGGAATTGCGCATTTGCCTAGTTTTAGCAGTGCAAACCCTCACTAGCCAGCGTAGTACTATCTCCTACAGCTCGAATGCGTCCGGTGAGTACATACACAGCCTAGATTTCACAAAGGTGAGACTCCATAACTGCTAAACTCGAGCACGGAACATGAATGGAAGCTGTCTCCACTAAAACTTCTGCTGAAGGATGCAGTGCTTGAAAGGCCAGCTCTTCCCCGCCACTGACCAAGCAGAACACCAAGCAGCCACACTTAGTTGGTGGTAAGTAGTAAATGCCAGAGCTGAAAGGATACTGCTTATTGGAGAGGTTTAGCTCTGTTTTGAATATTAATTTTGTACTGATGGGAAGGAGAGGTGCAGAGGGCGACTTTGCATGCATTTTAAAAGAATGTCTATTTACTATCTGTGTGTAGATGATGGGAGACTCCCGCAGAATGTTAAACATCTGGATCAAGCAATCAGCAGGCACACGCTTGTTGCCCCTGGGTTAGGTCTAGATCATCACTCGGCCCTGTCTCGTGAGATACAAATGCAACCACTCCTACCTGTCCCCAAGGTAATCAATGTTTGTATTACCTTATAGTTTGTTGCATTAGCTACCAGCCCAGCTCTCCCAAAACACAGGCTTAAATCCCATGGAGCAGTCTGGTCTATAACTGACTGAAAGCCGCCACCCCACCACCTCTCCAACATGTGGTGGGCCTTGGAAGTCATCACAGGCCAACACAGTATCTGACTGTCTGTATTCCAGCAAGTGACTCGCTCCCCGTAGGTATTACTTCGAGGCAAGTGGCTACTGGACTCATAAGCAACCACATTAGTCCTTACCTCAATTACATCTGATTCTCTCTTAATCATACTCACTAGACCTACAAAAACGTAAGCAGGGTTGGCTGGTAACTGATGTCTGAAACCACTTTCACTAGGAGGGGAAAGGCAGCAGGCCTTGTGAACCACATATGCTAAAGAAAAAGGAAACTGTCTCCCAATGGCAATGTGTGGAGAATTTTTAATACTGTAAACAATGCTTACATTAATTTCACTCCGCCTATTGCTGGTTTGGGGACCAGTGGCTTGGGAGTTTGATTCGCTAGCAGATATTCTTTAGCTCAAAGTTCTGAAAAGCCACAAACTCTGCGTCTTCTGTGTTTAGGGTGACTGGAGTTGTGGGCTGAAATGGAAGAGACTGCAAAGGAAACGGAAGCACCTTCACAGAGAGCTATTACACCTGATAGGCTCCACACAAGACAGTTGAAATGTGAGCCTCAGTATTCAAAATAGAAAGGATACAATCATATGTCTGGTTAACTTACAGGAAATAGTTCCAGAGACAATTTTACACTAACTACAGTGATTTGGGCAATTTTTTAAAATAATACCAGCCAATTTCTCTCCATTATACTCTGCTGGCAGAAAATAAAACATTTTTCTTTGAAATGATTGCCTTCGGTTTTGTTAAATCATGCATCCTGTCAACATGTGGTCACCATTTCCACATGATCTTTCTGCTTCCCCAGAAAAGAATGAATTCACAGTCTGAACCCTGATATAAATATGTAATCTTGCAACTGTTAAGGTTTCTTCGATTACTGTGAAATGAAGAGATAAAAAATGGACTTGGTATAAGAGAAACGAAATGAAGAAAAAGAAAAAAGATACAATGATGACCAAAGAAGCATAAGCCTTGAATTCCTGCATCTTCTTCAATGCCAGGGAAAGAAAATGCCCAGGGTGATCCATTTTTTTTTTTTCAGTGCAACACAAAGGGACTGTATAAAGTTCATCATTTAGAAGGCACTAATATTTGAAAACACATTTGGGAACCTCCATTTATGCCCAGAGACATGTGCATGTGACTAAGCTGCAGCCAGGAAAAGGTTAGAGGAGTCTTCGGTGTGGTCTTAAGATAGACATTATCTTGTCATTAAATAAGGACTTTTCAGATATAATTGCAAAATGCCTAGGCTGTGATTGCTGCCACTCACTATGTCATCCTGAGGATGGAGATCCTTATCTCCATCCTTCAGTCTATCTACTTTTTAAGGATAAATTATTTTTGCAAAGAAAACTGTAGATGTTTGTCTAGTTGCTCCCTTCTGAGCCTTTGTTAGCAGCATAGCCAGGAACTACTTCTTCTGAGATAAGCGTAACAATGCTGACTCCCTTTGCAGCTGGAATTTTGTGTGTGCACTTAGAAAATTTTAGCTTTCCTTCACACAATAGTTTAAGCTTATAGTATAACTGGAAGTAATTTATAGTTTTAAAACCTCAGTGTTAAGCCTAAGAAAAACTAGAGATACTTCGAACCGATAAAGAAAAAAAAATCTTCAGCTTAATATTGAAATGGCTAAAAATATGAGCAAAATCAAATTGAGAACTTTTATGTTTTCATTTCTATGCCATTTGTATTTATTTTGTGCTTGCATATGCATATTCCATACCAAATGTGCAAAGTTAGAGACAACTCGCAGAAGGTGGTACTCTCCTTCCAACATGGGAGTTCCAGGAACTAAATCAGTCTTAGTGGCAAATGTTCTATCAGCTGAGCCATCTCTCAAAAGTACTCCAAAGTAATAAACTTGTATGAAAGATACAGGTAAGCAATGCTCACTCGTCCATCTTCTACCATGGAGATCCCATAGACAGCCAGAAAGTTGCAGAGGCATAAACAGACTCAGGCCATGCTAGACTGTAGGTTTAAGAAGTGTTCACTTGCTATCCTTCCTTAGACAGAAAAGAAACAACCTAAGCTAAAATGTACGTCCTGGAGAATGCTATTTCAAAGAAGCTCTGTTATTCATTAGTAAAAGGGACACATTAAGGAATATTTCAACTCTGCTTGTGAGAGGATCTCCTAAGCCTGATACTGTGATCACTTTGTCCACCACACACACAAATAGCAACTATAACCTCTTGGGTGTTTCATGAAGAGGATACACATTCATCTTATTCTCTGTACTTTCCCTATTTCCATTCTATATTTTGTGTGATGGCATGCAGTTATGTGTGTGTGTGTGTGTGTGTGTGTGTGTGTGTGTCTCCATCTGAATCCCACCATCATCAAAGTCGGGACAAACCTGGTTTCTAGAAAGCAGCAGTCCAGAGCAGGGAGGGCACTGGACAGATGACCTGAGGCCATGCTCCCTCTGCGCCTCATGCTTCTAAAAAGAAAGATGCATGATCGGAGTACTTGTTGCATGTGTCTGAAATCTTTCCTAAATTTGAAAATATCTTATTTTCCCTAAGAACTTCCTGAGAAAGCTAAAAGCTAAAAGAAGGTATTTTGTTCTACTCAGAAGGAACTAACCTATGTTAGGTAAAGATGCCCTATTTTTTTAATTAGCTATCAGAATGACAGTGTAGAAAGTACCACCCACTCTGCCAAGAGAGCTTCCAAAGGCTAGAGAGGGCTCACTCAGGCTACAGTGCCAGGACCGCCTGCCGCTCTCCATTCAAGGGTCAGCGTGTTCGAGCCACTCCAGCTGTCTGAGCTCAAACACACATCGAGAGGATTTCAACTGCAACTACTCACTCAATACATGAAAAACAAAACAAAACAAAATGAACAAACAAAAATACAGTCCATCATTTCCATTTCTTATTAGCCATTGCTTAAACAAAGGCTGAATGAAATATCTAATAACTGAGCACTTAGTATTTTCTTCATAGTGTGCCAATTAATTGTCTCACATGGTTTCTCACTGAATCCTTAAACAACCATATGGTTATGCTTTGTTGAGACCAGAGGGGCAGTCAGTGGTCACATAACTTGCCTCAAGTTTCCTAGCAAGTCACTTGCAGAGCCATGGTTCAAATCCAAATGTTCTGACCTATACAGTGCCGGTGTTCAACCCCAGTAAGCATAGGCAGGTGAGTGACAGAGTGGGAAGAAAATATATGGATTTTTTTTCTCATCACTGGAAATATAGGCAGGTGACTTTTAAACTATGGGAGTATTTTAAAATAATCAGGGAATTTTAAGAATATTTTAAGATCTCGGGATTTGATTTTAGGACCTGGATGGTTGTAATCAATTTGTAAAGTCTTATTTTTTTTAAATAAACAAGTTCAGATTAAAAATAAAATAAAGATGATCTCTTCGTGTGGCCCCCTGCCACTCTCCTAGGCATGGCTAGTAACACAATTGAGAATGCTGCTGATTTTGTGGTGGAATTAACTGAAGCCTTCCTAAGAACAATTCTAATTTGGTGTCTCAGGCCAAGTTCTGCTTTATAAACTATACTTTGTATGCTAATTATGGAAACTAGAGCAAGCCAGAGGTCTGACTGGCATGTTTAAATCTTTCAGATTAAAGTCAGACCCAGTGATTCTTCTGATGTTCATCAGGATATGATACCAAGAACCTAAGTGTTGTTGTAGTTTCCTAAGTGTGGTACAAGGACAATCCCTGAGACCCATCACAAGACTAGCCTGAGAGAATTGACCTGTGTGTGTGTGTGTGTGTGTGTGTGTGTGTGTGTGTGTGTGCATGTTTGCATGTGTGAGTACAAATGCACAATTGCTAACAGAGGCTGGTCCATTTTTTTTTTTAACCTTCCTTAAGCCAGGTCTCCTGTTGCTTGGCACTGCTGATGCCAGGCTAGCTGGCTAGAGTGTTTCTGAAGAGTCCCCTGCCTCCCATCTGCTTAGGGGATGCTTGAATTTCAGGCTTTATGTGGGTTCTAGGGGTCCAAACCCAGACCACATGATTGCATGACAAGCATTTGACCCAGTGAGCTGTATCATTCCAGCCCCAGAATTCAGACCTTTAATCTTCATAGTTATGTTGTCATCCAATTAATTACAAGTCTCCACTCCCTTTCATCTTTCTGTATATAACAAAATGGCTAGCTTCCCTTGAACAAATTTATAAGGTCTTATAAGCACTGTACTACAAAGTACAATATATTATTGACTATAGCTTCTACTTAATTTTTTGTTTAACCAAATGGGAATAAAAGCTCCACTGATGTTCTGAATAAATAATCTGACTTGTAGAAGAATAATAAAGGATTGGGGGGATCCTTAAGCATCAAATATTACCGTAAGTAATGTTACCAAAAGTAACATTGCTATATTAGAAGGCAAAAAAAAGAGACGTGAGCATAAGAAACTATCTAAGCTATTCCATCTAAGAGTCCATAAGGGTCCAGAGGAACATGACAGATACCAATGTTATTATGAGGGGTGTAGTGTGGGTCCCCACAACAACATCTCAAGACTGTGAGAGTTCTAACTCCCCCACATTCAGGGAAAAGCCCAAAGATAGATATAGGATTCCATGAAGCCAGGCAGAGCTTTTGGCTTTCATAAGCAAAACCATGCTACATGGCCACCATTGTCTACACATTCTCCTTTCTCCTACTTGTTAATCAAATGACATCCTATAAGAAAAATAGCCAAACAGTCATGAACTCAATTCAGTGGGTTTCACCTCTAAATTAACCCGAACCATTTTATACACATTTAAATTTCAGATGGTTTAGATAAATATAAAAGCCAAAGTCTCTTAGCACCATGTCTCTCTATTCAGAGGCATAACCATGAATTTTTGTTTTGTATATAATATTCAAATGGATAAATACTCTCAAAGGAGATATAACTTTAGCTCGCTCTATAGGAATAAAAGCATTCACTTGATTTCAAGTTATAAAATTTGAAAACACATGTCTTGTAATTGGGGCCACATCTGCATAGTTAGGTCACCCCATTCTACCTAACCATGAGCCAGCATTTTGCTGAAGAGAACAGCAATTTATTTTCCCATTCGCCTTTAGAAACTTATTTTAAGTCATTTCCAAATTTTTATATTAAAACAACTAAAGTACTTCTACATGCTTTTATGTTATATTCCAAAAATTTGTGGGTGGAGGTACACCTGCAACTTTTAGCTAGAAGAAAGCCAATCCCTATCTGCTTGGAAAGAGAAAAATCTTTTGATTTTGCATTGACAATGACCAACACAGGCTCATGAGCTTCAATGTAGAGATAACAAAATGAAGATAAATTTGCATTGCCAATTTGTTTATCTTGGAATTATATTATAATCCATACATTCTAGTACTTCTGGACTGATACATAGCTATAATTCTCCAAATATTATGATTTATAAAGTAGTATTAATTTTGTAGAGGAATGACACACCTTAAAATGTATTAAGTAAATGGACATTGTAGGATTGATCCCACTGTTTGTCTCACTGTTTATCTATATGGTAAGAGCATGTAAGCTCTTAAAATGTAAATACACAAACATAAAATGTAGAGATTTACAGGCTTCATACATGCTAAGGTTTGGGCTTTTGTTCTCCTTTGGTTTGGTTGGGTTCTTTTGTTTGTTTGTGCCTGCAAGCATCAACCTATAGACCAGATATCTCAATAAAGAAGTCATGTCAATGACTGCAGAGGGCACAGTCCTTAGCACATGCTCTTCCTTTTGCATTCCAAAGCATTGAAATTCAGTAGCAATAGGACAATAATTAATTTTCCTTCCACTCAATGCTCACTCATGGTCTTTACTCGGTCTAGTCCCAGGCAACCAGGGCCAGTGTAGAATTTTCTGAACAGTCAGTCTGGGTGAAATGCATGCTATGTCCCGAGTGCTTAGAGCACAAAGCATCGTTTTGTGAGCGCTTCACCTACAGTGTACAAACACATTTTTGAAAATAAAGTGTGGAATTTAAACACCTTTGTCCTTAAACCAAGCACATTCCGCCAAAAACTGCTGTGTTCTGTGGACTCTTGGCACTGGCCGGGCAGCATGAAATGTCCTTTGCATTTGGCTGCCAAAGACACAAATCTAGACCCAATAAGAAGAAGCCAGGTAAATTGTTCAGGCTTATGACCTAACATTCTCCCTGGCATAAAAAGATTCATTCTTCAGCCTTCCAATAAGAGCTGCCAATTGGAAAGGCAGTGAAATCATTATTCTATAACTCAGTGAGTAATTCAGATAAACAGTCTCCAATGTTAGAAACCTGTTTTCTCATTCTTTGATTTTTTAAGGCCTGAAAATACAAACCATTCAGGCTCTAGTCCTCAGAAATTGTCTCTGAAAAATAACCACTAACTCTTACTTAAAGACCAGAATAAAGAAAGAAAATGATTCTTATACATCTATCTCTATTTTTAAATTAAATATAATGAATGCATCTCCTGTAACCCTGTAAAAACATGCAGGAAGAGCATATTCACTTGATAACTCCTTAAAGATAATTTGAAAATGAAAGTCATCTCGATGTCAAAAGTTTTATTATGATGTTAAAAAAATAGCCAGAGATGACTTCCCTCTACATACACATTGGGTCCTTAGCAGGACAGGGAGGAGACAGTGATTCAAGTGTCAGGAAGTAGAAGCATGCACTGAGTGTTCCTGTAGTGAAAATATGGTGGGTATCAGGCACACAGTTCCACATGTGTGAGGCGTTTATAATCTGGAAGGAAATAAAAGACAATTACACACATAAATGTTACAATATAGAACTGGGTAAGCACTGTCAAAGAGACACAAACCAATCACTCCAGATAAACATTTGTGTCTTCAAACGATAGGACTCCAATTCTCCTTAATAGTCAATCTCATTCAAGCATTCATTTATACGTTCAAAAACAAAACAAAAAAACATCACTTCTAAGAACTACAAATATAATGAGAAGTAGAAGAAACAGAAATCTCTTTCTGTGGAAGACATAACATTAAGTAATGATACAAAAAGAGAAATATGAGAGTAGTCATTGCCATCACTTATATTTGCTCAGTGTTTTCCATGTGTCAGTGATAAAATGCTTGACATGTATTATCTTGATAATCCTCACAACAACATCAAGGTGCAAAGAACACTGAACTGAAGTTGATTTGGTCCATGACAGTAGACTGTTTGGGTCTGTGCTGTGACATCATCAGTTGCTAAGTGTGTAGCCCTGGATATGGTGCTTAAAACGTCTCCATGCCTCAGCTCTCCATTGTAAAATAGAACCAGTGGCAAGTTCTCCAAGTTCAAGATGACTTTCACAGTAAGACAGCCTCTAAAGGTAACAAGAAAAAGGCATTTTAGAGGATGGGACCTAACTTGCAGCAACCACCTGCAGTCACGACATCCCATCGCTCATGATGGTCGCTGTGGTTAAAGAGCAATAGTGAGTAAAGTGTTTTAAAGGATTAACTCTCTCCACTTTTGAAAGCAAAGAAACTTACAATAAACAAATGATTTTTACATAGCCACAGGTATGGAATTTGCATTAAAAAGCTAAAATAGGACTCAAAAACTATACCTCAACTCTAACAGTGCTCAAATTATAAACTGGCCAATGAAGAGAAGGTGAAATGGCATAAAGGTGGAGAGAACGTTGTTTACAAAGGGGAAGCATCTAAAGGCCTGGTGACCTGGAATTTTGGGTAAGAAGGAAGGTGATATAGCCTTAGAACAGGGTGTGGCCTGGAGGGATGGGATGGATGCTGGAGAGGCAGAAATCAAAGTCACACAGGGCCCGGCAGATTGCCTTGGAAAATTCCACCTTTATGTAAACAGCAGATAAGAAGCCCTGAGGGACAGAGAAATGGAGTTTGTATGCTCAAAGCCTAAGGGAAGTAGGTCATTTCCAGGCTGCATTGGTCACCCAGGAACAGTCATCCACAATGCTGGTTTACACCAGAGCAGGAGTTCCCAAGTTTGGCTCACATGACTTGTCATGGTGCATAATTCTGTCTTTTTGCATATTTTCTATACATTATAGAGGGTTTTTTTTTTTAATCCTCTCTATCTTCTCTTCACTGGGTACTAGTAGCAACACTTTAGTTTTAACAATAAAGCATAACTAACGAGAAAATGAATGATATATCATGTGGAGGATAACATCTGTCCTCGGCTGAAAAGAATGAACTAGCATTGATGGTGAGGAGTGGATAAGGGAAGTCAGATTTTGGAAACAATAAATGAAAAATTCAGCAGGACTTGCTGGACATCAAGAAATAGACTGGAAGAGAGAATCATGCTGGGGACTCGCCCTGTGGGGCTCTCCAACTGTGCAAATGAGGCTGTAGTGAGGCTATGGAATGAGGGGCTCTCCAACTATGCAACTGAGGCTGTAGTGAGGCTATGTAATGAGAAGGGAAATGTGGGAACCAGAGCAGACTTGGATACCAGCCATGTGCTCAGATTGAAGCCTGCAGAATTGAAATCACTCAGTACTCCGGTGACCCTGTATCAGGAGCCTAAGCTAGTGTGCTTAGGAAGGAAGACAAATGGCCAGCTCAGAGATGGTACCCAACAGGTATGCAAAGCAGTTTCACTTAAAAATCAAATCACTTAAATCATATTATTTCATTGTTGGAGGACAAAACATGTCTACAATAAAAGTCATCATAGCCCTTCCATGCTGTAAGACAATGTCTTTTGAAATTATTTTAAACCAAAACAGATTGCCAAGTACACAGGCAGAGTGTACTTAACACTGGAGAGTCAGAGCTACGTGAAGTGTAACGTAAAAGTATATGTTGCTCACCCCAATCAAGGATGCTTTTTAAAGGCTTAATTTGCAAAGCAAAGCTAAAAACGAAGATCAAGAGTGACTTTTGGGGAGGGGGGGTTCCTACTTGTCTTTGTTCGGAAATCAGTGGTCTCCTATCCTAGCATCTTGAATTATATTCTGATTGCAACTACCTTGCCTGAGACCCAAGCATTTCTCATCAGAACTCAGATTCACTTGATTTTTTCCCTAGTGGTGTGTGATAAACATAAGAAAGTTCAATTCTTAATCACTTCAGATCTCTAGAATTTTTGAAGATAGAGTCCATGACCTTGGGGATTGCCTGCTGGAAGGAAAAAGAAAAAAGGAAAAAGAACCCCAGTTCAGTTCTATTATTTAGCGACCAAAGTCATAACCTTGACTCATAGTGTGCCTCTGAGCCAGAGGAGCCAAAAGAAGCATCTGCTGTCCCTAAGTGGCTGTCCTCCAAAGATTTTCCATGGTCGGTACTCAATGAGTCCTAACTAGACAGGGAGAAAGCAGGAGAGGTAAAGAGAGAGATGACAGAGATTGTGTGTGCCTATAATTCTCTCAGAATCATCTACTCAAGAACATATTCACTATGCTTTGAGCACAATTACTTCTCCTAAGAATCCTTACCACTTTTCCTACATAATACTTAAAGACAATGCCAAGTCAACTCCCAACTAAACATAAATATATGAGGAAAATGATATCCAATAAGATTCACTTTGGAAAGCATGATTCATTTTCTCATTGTGTTGGTAAGTGTACTTTCCAGAAATCTGAACTACTTAGGTTTTTAAAACTATAGACAATTTTCATTATGTGAACATTCACCCAGATAATACAAAACACTACCTAAGTGAGATCTGGACTAACAATTGGAATTTTGGAGAGAACAAAACAGCACCACCAACATGGTATTAGAGAAGATGTGTTTTACCAAGTAAAAAGTAATTCTTACATTTATTTCTGATATTTGAGAATGAACTTTGTTTTCTGCTCTCCCAGAAGCAGACAGAAGAGTTTTGTAAAGGCTTACATGTTTATCTCAACTGGCTATGGCATCCTACTCTAGACAGTCCTTGACAGAGAAGAGTGGACTGAGTTCCCCCAAAGAGTATTCTCTTTCATTCACTTAGATGACTCTTAAAAGCCAACTGTGTTGATAGTCACATGACACATGTGGAAAACTAGAATGTGTTATTGATTTTTACCAACATGTCAAGAGACCAGCAGGTGGGCCTGATCTCTAGGTTTCAGCTGCTAACCAGGTTCTTTTATTTCCATGTCCCATAGGTGCCTCCAATGCACTACTGAGATCTTTATCTTCCTGTAAAAACATGACTGGTCCCAGGGGTGTCTATTCATGTTAAATGGGACACCTCATATACCACGTTTCTTCTTTCCCTAACATCCTTGGCGAACTACGTATTTAGCAGTTCTCTTTGTTTAGTTACATTTCTTTCCATTTGTGTTCCTGCCTCCTCTAAGAACTGTGCAGTGACTCCTTAAACTCCTCTCTATGTGCCCATTTCCACTCATTCTTCATCACTACACTCAGATTGCTCTTAGACTAATGGTCTAACCTTTACTGTCTTTCCTACTCAGAAACTAATATGGCAACTCACTTTAATATAGCCTCAAACCCTTCAGCAGCTTTTAAAGTCTTTAAAGGTGTGGCTCTGGGTAGGTCAACCCCCTTTCAGTGATGGCCCCACAACCAGGAGTATAAATAAGATCAGCACAAACTGTTCTTGCATGGTTATTTTAAGAGAAAAAAAGACATGCAGTTGGGATGGCTATAGATAAGTGTGGGATGGATCTAGGAGGAGTTAGGGAGGGAAGAGGGGGGTAAATATGACCAAAACACATAATATAAAATTCCCAAAGAATTAATTAAAAAAATAAAGAAAACTTCAGACCACTCACTTACTGCTATGAAAACACTTAAGGGGAAAAAAACATATTTTTTAAGATTAAACCACAACACTTAAATTTGAACTCTGAACCTCACACACATAACTAGCATTTTTTTAGCAGAGTCTATGTGATGTACTCAATCTCTCCTCACTACTTGCTCATTGACTACATCTTGAATACTCTGCGTACAACCATGTACCAGGAGACAGGAGATGCAGTTTAAAAATAGAGTCCCCATTACGCATTACACTATACTAGAGGAACCTCAGCCAGTACAGTGCCTACCATGCAAGCATGAGGACATGAGTTTGAATCCCCATAGAAACATGGCTGTGGGCAACTGCATCACTAGTGCTGTGGGAATGGATGCAGATAGGACAACTCCAGAGCTTGCTGGCCAGCCAGGCCAGCCCACTGTGAGCACAGGATTCAGAGAGAGACCCTGTTTGAAAAGATAAGGTAGAGAATAGTCACAGAATTCACCTGGCCCCAGCCTCCATACACACATGCCTATGTACATGCACACACACACACACACAAATTATACCACGTTTTTAGGAGAAAATCACACATATATGTGATCAGAGGTCACAAGAAAACAATACGTGGGAAATTAAACATATATTGCAGCATTCACGGCAAATGTGTCAAAGCTGGAAACAGTGGTTTCTGAGAGAAAATGATTTCCACAGAATTACTGTTTGCCATGTAACACCTAGTAAAAACCGGTACATTGGTAGAGTGGCAGCCTGGAGAGAGACGCTGAAGCCCAGACCAGAGACAACCCATTTTTTGTCACTTGAATTGCTAATCACATTTTATAGCAGTCATTTAATTTTAATTTTTTCTTCACTCATATTAAATAAAAATGTTAACAAGTTACCAATTAGGTAACATAAAAGCATTATTGGGCATAGCCTCCTCAACTATTCAATGTTTAAAAGATAAAAATTAAAATTACATTAACAATTTTTTCGAGTCATGCTGCAGAAATATGAAATCATGGTAAAATTCTCCTTGAGTCAAAAGGCGGTAAATTATAGAAGGAGAGGGACGTTGACCTCCCCATGACCTCACTAAGGAAGATGTAGACAATGCTGTATTTAGACCTACACTACCCAATTGTCTATCACTTTCTTCCTTTAGTGACCAAAGCTTATTATGGCTGACTTCAATATTTGTGTGAATGGCTACAAGCTCCTCCTTCTCCTACCCTGCATCTTCCTCACGTTCCCACAAACATCTACAGCTCCCGTATACTACATGAGCTCATTTGTGCTAACGACCTTGTTGTCATTGTTAACTGTGGCTTCAAAGTGATCTGACTGGGTTACCCAGCAGCCCAATCTAAAGTCCCCACATCCTACCAGGACATCTCATAAGAAAAGCGATGCTGTAGATCACTCCAAAGAGTGGCAATGGACATCAAGTAAGCTTTAACTGGAGAGAGTTTTAATGACTCTTTAGGACACAGAAATGGTGGGAAAAGATGACACCAAAACAAAGACATGCTCTGATTCGTAACAGAACTGCTGAGCAACACATGAAGCTTCCTTATCTTTACCCTCCATTCATGTGCTCAAATCTCCATCTGCACATGCCCTCCCTACCACATACTATAAAATATCTCACCCACCCCTTTATGAGAGGATCAAAATCTGGAAGGCCATTTGCTATTTTAAGATTTCAAACATTCTTAATGAAAAGTAACTACTATGCTAATGAAGATAACGCAAATCCCAAGTAAAATACTTTTTAAATGTCAGAATGTCATAAGTGTTTATAAATGACACTTTCCTCATGGTCACCTAGTACTCTGACAACCTGTTCATCCCAGGCCTTGATTCTCATGAATCACTTCAATGATTTTTAATACCATCCCAAGACAGAAATAACCCAATGGATTTTGAAATTTCTATCTATTTTTCCACCTCCTTCGTTCCATCTGTTTTCTTCTCAATGTTCTTTCATACTCCAGTGTTGTTCATAAAGAGTAAATTCCCTCAAATGACTTAACAGGTTTTCACCAACCAACATAAACTCAGATCCCAAATAGTCCCAACAATAGTCCCATCTTCTGACATCATATCTGGCTCAACTTTATTTAGTCATGTGATTGCACATCATCTGCTTCCTTGTTTTAAGAACAAAGACATCATCCAACCCCGCACAAGGTTGGAATAGAAATAATGTAGGCAAAGAGTAGAAAGTAGTGTACACTGTTGAGTAAACATACATCTAATTCAGCCTTTTCTAGTCATCAACGTCCTATGCAGTATGCAGTGAGGTCTCACTGCAAGCACAGCCCAGTAAGGAAATGCTTCCATACAAATTTGCTAATTTGACAACTTTATGTCATCAGAATTTGACTGTTACAGAAGAAAGGGGATTGTTCCAAAGACTGTCCTGAACTATCTGTCTTCATCTAAAAGTTGTAAATATCCCTGTCTACTTCCACCTGAGAAAGTTGGTAATACATTTTTAGGAAAATGAATTTTTTGAAAATATCTCTTGACCCTCAAAAGACTGAACTTATATAGACCTCACAGCAAGGCTTCAATTCTCACTGAGACCATTAAGACTAAGTCTTTAGCCTGCTATTCTGCTGTGTGCTCAGCTGATTTAAGAGTAACTCGCCTTTAAGAGAAGAGTGAAAACAAATAACTGACCTTACTCACCTGAGATTTCCCATAAAAATTGGCTGTTCCTACCTAAGCTAATGCATAGCTTTATTCTTAAATTATCTGCTCTTCCATACCCCTCACTCAGGTTAATGTGTTGTGTGTATGATAATCATTTAGTAAAAGCAGCCAACATGGTTGAAGCAACCTTAAAACCCACCAAAAATATTGGAAACAATATGGATACAGCTTGATAACATCTGTTTGCAGTAGTGAGTGCTACCAGGTCAGTTAAGGTCAAAAAAATCATTCCTTCCTTGGTGGAACTCTGGTAAAGACCCGTAAAGAATATCACGTCCTACCCATGTGATGCTTGTTGAGCTATTCAATAAATACAGAGCAAAGCCCTTTGTTAGAGACAGGTACAGACAGAAACAGGACAGTAAGACAGTAGACAGACAGACACAGAAGTGGTGAATTCAAATTTGGGTTCATTCTTGGTCAAATTATAAGAGAAAGTGCTTTGTTTTCATCCCTTAATGTGTGGACACACTTTGGTGCCTCTAAGGTTATCTTTACAGCATTAACTGACACAAGAAGGCTTTTGCTCCTAACCACTGGTGTTATTTCTGGATCAGTAAGAGAGAAGGTGAGCTTACCTCTCATCAGCTGGGCCAATGATAAAAGCCAGGTAAGCAATGTCACAGTGTCACAGCCCAACTGCCTACATACCTCTCATCCTAGTCCAGTGGTTCTCAAGCTTCCTAATGCTGCAACCCTTTAATACCTCATATTGTGGTGACCACAACCATGAAATTATTTTTGTTGCTACTTCATAATTTGCTACAGTTATGAATCATAATGTAAATATCTGCGTTTTCCAAATGTCTTAGGCCACCCTTGTAAAAGAATAATTCAAACCCCAAAGGGGTCACAACCTACAGGTTGAAATCATTGCCCTATTCTTTTAGAATGGGTTAATGACATGGAAAAACCGTACATGTCATTTTTACACATGAAAATATCTGTAATACAGAAACAGCATCCCTATCACCCTCTAGAACCAGCAAAGATTGTTACAGAATCTTCATTTTTCCCAAGTTAGGGCCAGAATTTGTGAGAATGGGGACAGGCTCTACTTTTAAAATGCTGAAACCACAAGAAATCAAATGAAACATTATTTCCTTAATTTTAAATATATATCAAGTGTATTATGTCAGCCACTCAAGAATCCCTTGTTATACTGACCAGCAAAACTCATCTACTGCACGTACAAGATGTACAGCTCTAGAGCCAATCAAGATGACTAGCAAACAGGGGATTATAATCAAGGCCAGTACAAGAATTTTGGAGTACCTCACCAAGGCTTAGGAAACCTGGAAAGATGTATTACACACACACACACACACACACACACACACACACACACACAGTTGTAATGGATCCCAAAACTGTAAATATTTATGGAGTGCTATTTCAAGATGGGTGTCTATTTGTCTGAGTCACAGTCTCATTATGTGGCCCAGATTAACCTTACACTCTTGATTCTCCCACATCAGGCCCCTGAGTGCTGGGAACAAGATTTCTTAATAGAGACATGACCCCAAAAAACTTTTAAAAAGACATTACCCAGGTAATGGAGTTGGAGAGGGGACTGGAAGTAAACTCAAGATATCTTTTATAATAACAATTTAGAACATTAAACATAAAATATATTGGGTTAAAACGGTGTTAACCTTATAATTCAAAATAGGGGCATGCAGCTACTTCTAGTGCTAAGAAAAAATTAGAATGCAAATTCTAAATCACATGCAAATATACCCCAGGGCAAACATCTTCCTGGGATTCATGTACAATTATTTATTTGTTGCTTGGCAGAGTATCTTATCACAAGCCAACACACCTGTTTTGCCACAATATTTACATAGAAAATTCACGTTGTTTTACCGAGAAATCTTGCTGTCCTCTAAAATGCCTAGGATGCTTAGAAGTACTGAAGAATGACTCCCAGGCATTTAGATTTAGAGAGATGTTCTTGGCCTCCATCCTAGCATCTCCTTTCACACTTAACTGCAACATTTTTCTGCTCATCCACAACATTAGGATGCAGCAACACCATTTTCTCTAGCCCCTTTTGGGTTTGGGTCACATGGTACCTTTTACTATGTTTCAAGATCTTTGAACTGGAGAAAATAAAAATATGAGAACTGTCCCATCATCTACCAATTGTACGCACTGTTTTTTTCCCAGTGCTGTAATTGGACATACGTGTCAGGTTGCACACAGTGATGTAGAGCTAGGAGGCAAGTGCTGAAGACAAGGAGATGGGGAACAATGTCCCATGCTTTTCCACTTATCATCACCATTGTTAAATCAGCATAATGGTGATAACAATAGTTATTATTTTTTAAAATAATATAACATAGTGAAAGCTTGTAGTCCATTGCTTAATGTCTAGTAGAATCTGTATACATATCTCTACTATTAATAATTTTTTTTGTTTTACTTAAATGTAAAGTACAGTCATAAAGATTTTGGTGAAAACAACAACAAAAAACAACCTCCTGATGCACTCATATATTAAGACTCAGATATCCTGTCATTTCCCTGAGAAATGCCTTGTGGAGGGCACCCAAGAAAATCTTGAATGGCATTTTGTCAATGGATGAAATACATGCAGTTAATCCTCAGCAAAAATACTAGTAAACTCTACTAATATTAAAAGGATTGTACATAGCAGGAAACTCAATTCACATTATAATGATCATGCCCTTGGACCAAGTAGGCTTTATTCCAGGAATGCAAAGGTGGTTCAAT
Source organism: Onychomys torridus (assembly GCF_903995425.1). NCBI lineage: Eukaryota > Metazoa > Chordata > Mammalia > Rodentia > Cricetidae > Onychomys > Onychomys torridus. The sequence goes on along the minus strand of NC_050456.1, from coordinate 22,432,926 downwards.
ATCATAATATACCACATTAGGAGAACAAAGAAACACACAATCATGTTAATTGATGCAAAATACATATTTGAGAAAATTCAACATCATTTCATGATTAAAAACCTCCCAGAAAAAGTACTAATTAAGGACATTTACCAATAAAACCACACAGCTAGTATCATACTTAATGGTGGAAGGCAAAATACTCTTCCCTTCCAATGGGAAACAAGGGAAGGATGCTTTCTCCTCCATTGTTTAGCACTGCACTAAAATTCTGACAGAATAAATAGACAAGAAATGAAAAGACATCAAATTAAAAAGAAAAAGTGAAACTATTTCTCCTTACAGATGACATGATCCCTCATACAAAGGAATTCATGAGCAGATCACTTAAATGTTTACAAACTGAGAAATGTTTTGGGTTCCAAGAACAGCTAACAGTAGAAGTTATATTCACATTGATTAGGAAAAAAAGAAAGCAATTTTACTCATAGTAACACAGAAATGTTTAAAATACCTAGGTATTGAATTTATCCAAGGAAGGTAAATGTCTGTAGACTGAAAAGTATAAATTAGTGCAAAAGAATAATTTACATTATTAAATAAATTATCATTTAAAATGTTTAATCAAAAATAAATGAAAAGAGATTCCAAGTTCATGGATCAGAAGTCTGAATTCTGTAAAGATGTCCCTACCACCCAAAGATAGCCATGGATTCAATAAAATCCCTATCATAATCCCAATAAGCTTTTCTGGAGAATTAGAGAATTAGAGAAGAGAATCCTGAAATTTCTGAAAAGCCCAGTTATAGGCAAAATAGTCTTGAGAAGGAAAACCAAGCTGAATGGCACAAGCTTACTAGTTTTTATATTTAAAGCAACACGGCAGTAACCAAAGATGTGGTAGTGCTTGCACACAGGCAGATATGGGTCAACAAGACAGAGTCCAGCATCTACACAGAAGTCATACATCTGTGGCTAAGGGATTTTCAGTAAGGGTAGAACCCACACAGTGGAGAAATAACAGACAGCTGGCCTCCACAAGCAACAAATGAAATTGGATGCCTATGTCACACCATGTGTAAAACAGACCCCAAGTAGACCATAGACTTACACATGAAAACTTTCACCATAGAATTCCTAGAAGAAGTCGTGAAGGAAATCTTTCTGTTCTTTTTTGTGAGTAAATTCCTAGATGTCACACCAAAACCATAAATTATAAAGAACAAGAAAACTGGACTTCAAATCTGAGATAAAATTGTGGATTATAGAGCTTCCATGAAAAGACAAGCTACACAAAAGAAGAAATATTTGCAAATCATACCTGCACTAAGAGCATAATATGCAAAATATATAAATCAAAACTAAAAGTCTGCTACTAACAGATAACCCATCTTAAAAAGTAGACAAAAGACTTGCATAGACATTTCAAAAAAATAAAAGACAGAAATAGCCAGCGATCCCATAGAACATCTTTAAAACTTTATTCATTATAAAAAGTAAGTCAAAATTACAATGAGATTTCACTTCATAACTGTTAGCATGTCTATAATAAAAAGATGTAAAACCATGTTTCCTAGGATGTAGAGAAATCTTAGTCCATGTACTTCTGGTTAGATATAAATGATATCTTTTTAGATAAGAGTTTTGTGATTCTCACACACCTTTAACATTGGATTGCCATATGACTAGGAGCCAATGTCCAATGCAGCAATATTTATAGTATCCAACTCACAAATCCATCAAGAAAGAAACAGATGAACAAAATGTGGTCTACACATACAACAAAATGCTAGTCAACAAAATAAGTGAATAAAGTTCTGCTAAATGCTACCACCTGAGTAACATCACCAGAGATGAGTAAAATGAGGCAGTCACAGAATGATAAATACAGATTCATCTTTTCAGTGGAAACATCTAGAAACAGACGATTGCATAGAGACAAAAAGCAAATTTGCAGTCACAAGACAGAAGGAGGTAGGAGAGAAGACTGAGAATGTGTTGCTTAATGGGTACATGGTTTCTACTGGGAACCATAAACTTTTAATGAAATAAATAGGGGTGAGGATTGTATGGAATGGTGAGTGGAGTGAATGACCTAACTGTACACTTAAGTGGCCAAAGTGATCATTTTCACACTGCATACATTTTGCCATAATAATAATATTCTTTAGCCAGGCAGTGGTGGTAGCATACATCTTTAATCCCAGCACTCAGGAAGCAGAGGCAGGCAGATCTCTGTGAGTTCAAGGTCAGCCTGGGCAACACAGCGAGTTCCAGGAAAGCTACACAGAGAAACGCTGTTTCAAAAACCAAATATATGTTCTTTTAAATGTTGTGCTGTTACTTGGTATAATTTGTTAAGCAGGCAACATGTGTCTTCTTTAATAGCATAAAAAACACAGCCATGTTTAAGTTCCAGCTGGATGATATTAAGGCCTTTGAGAAGCAGCAGCAAGAACACCAATCATTGGATCTACAGAAGCTGCAGCGTCCACACATTCAGCATCTATATTCTCCACCCTGCTGCCCTCATGCCTGTGAGAAAGACTGAAAAGCTAGAATTTAGTCAAGGTGAAGGATGAGCCACGGGGAAAATCTACAGTGTTGTCTGCTGAACCTGCTTCTTGACAGCCAGAGCTCAAGCCTGAGAAAGCTCCTGCTGAAAGGGAGAGAGGTACCCAAAGGGAAAGGGAGAAAGCAGATGCTGGAAGGATGCAGATGATCCTGCAGAAAATGTAGACACCAAGCAGACCCAGTACAGAAAGCATGGGGTGCTGGGGATGCCAGGTTAATGTATGCATTTCTAGAAAGTACTTCTGAGGTATCTGAACTGTTTGAAATACTTTATCTTGTCAAGTTTTATAAAAAATGCAGAATTTTATTGTACTTTTTAAAAAAGCTATATTGGTAGCCCACAAATCACTTCATTACTTTATGTGGAAGAGAAAAATGTGCCACTAACAAAATGCCTCTCAAGCTGGATTGATGAGGTGAAAATACCTTTCCCTGTTAATTCTGAATGATTCATCTTAGCTCCAGGAAAGAGTTCCTGGTGTTGACATACATGGCCAGCATGGTACAAAATGACTGTGGTATGAGAAAAATATAAATTCATGTGTATATCCTCTTCCTCCCACTTCTACCATCAACGAAGATGTAACTCTGTTACAAACAGAGCCCTATGGGACCTGACCCCCTAAAATTGTGTTTGCGTGATCTGGACTTTGAGGTAACATGATTGAGTGCTCCACAAAAGAGTAGTGGTTCCTTTTATAATATGGTGGATCTTCACATTGATAATTATATCATTTTTTTTCCATTTCTGAAAGGCAGGGCTGGCTTGTGAACCGTGTTAAACAACATCCTTAATGTGAACTGTCAACTCTCACTCCATACTTCTCCTGTTTTTGTCAAAGAGTCAAATGAAGACTTCACTAGATGTTATAGTGGCTTTCTGGTTTTGGAATTCTATACAAAAAGAGACTATGGAAGTTTTTGCATACTGTTAATGACTGTCTGCCTATATTCTACCTGAAATACTATGCTTGTTTATGAGAAGTATCTTAAATAAAGCTGGATATAGTTTGGCTTGGAAAATTATTAAGGACTATCTACTTTCTCTAATAATGGACTAAGCCCGTGACAAAGTTGAATGATGAACAAATAAGCAAGTTGAATAAAATAATAAGTAAACCGAAGCAACAATTCTTTGGTGACTAGTTAACTAACCACCCCTTGTTGTTGCTGAAGTTATTTTATGATTACCCTGCTCTACATTACTGATTTGCTATCACTAAGAATCTCTGATTTTATTTTAAGTGATTGAAAAAAAAAATAGAAACACGGGGACAGTAGAGGGTATTTTGCTGAGAATCGTTTAAAGTAATACTCCATTGAGTGTGATGTCATCCCATTGGGATAGTATATAGAAAATCTCAATTAGCCCAAGGCAATACCTTATAAATTAAATCCACATTTTTTTCATTTAACTATTCAATAAAAATGAATGTACTAGCATGTATTGCCAGTTATTAAAACACAAAACACCTTCTTAGAGAAGCAGATTTATCACTATGCCAAAAAGTTAATTGCTTGTTACACTGCATTAAGAAAAAATGTGAATTCTTCTCCTACCATTTTAACACTATGAATAAAAAGCATTTAAAAACCTCTTTTATTTATTTTGTTTCCTTTTGAAATGAGTAGATATGCCTCATACAAAGAAAAGACGACTGAGCAATCAAATTTCGGTTTTTATTTGCTTAATATAACATCAAAGAAATAGAAAATGTTTATGTACAAGCACAATTTTAATGACATTGCAGACATGGATTAAACAAAGAGTCTATATACCATAAAAGTCTAGACAGTAAATATTTCATCAGATAAAACTCCTTTAATTTTCAGAAAAGGACACTATGGATTTTGTCAGTAATTATTTTTCCCTGGATCTCATAATATGCATGGGTTTGTGCCTCCTCCATAAGCATTTCAAGCTGTATCAGCGTTTGCTAACATCAGCTCAGTTACAGATTTCTTGATGGTTTCTAGGTATTAAAAGTCTTTGCATAGCTACCAAAGAACAACAACGACGACAAAAAGGAGTCATGTTAAAACAGGACTATATCACTAAAAATCTGCAAAACAGCATATTTTCCCCCAATGTTTACTGTCATCTTTTGCACATCAGCCCGTGTGAATCACGTGACATGGGCCAGTGAATGGACTGGTGAGGTTGTGTAGCTGGAGTGACGGCCAAGGTCCTCCTTACATCTGCCATCCACAGAAACCTCACCATCAACCTTCAGCATAACACCCGTGACTACTTCCACACAACTCTATCTTCATCTGGGTCGAAATCTCTTCCCTACTCCTATTCTGTTCCTCATCATCCTTTCCTACCTCATTTTAGGAATCTTCATTTTGCCTCTGACTTCTCTCTAGAGTTCATGAATGTGACTGACAAAGTCCTACACCAGGTAAGCAAAATCGAGTTGCGGGACTGTGAGTGTGGACCTGGCAGGGGATCGAAAGAAGCAGAGGACCAACTCTACCCACATTAGATGAGGCATGCCAGAACACAAATCTCTGCCTTCCTTTCTCTAGCTCTTTGAGCACTACCATGCAAGTTGTTCACTCAATAAACACATACATGAGAAATCTATGGTTTCCCCTTAGAAATCATTCCAGAAATAATCACTTCTCAGCCCTTTGGCTAAGATCAAGTGTAGAAATCATTCCAGGAATAAAATTATGTGCTATGTATGCACTTATGGGAAATAATCACCTTCATGATAACCACGCCAGGGCAACCATCATGTGAGACCTTGTAGTTTGGGGGGTCTTAATCTGTAATGGAATCCTTGTGCTATAGTTATCCTTTGGTTCTTTTAACTAAGAAAAAACTAGCATTGTAGTGTGTGAGTAAGACATGCTATGGGCAAACAGCATTTGAACCAAAATGGCAGATGGTTTGGGATTCCAGACCATTGGCCAAAACAAAGGCACATCATTATAGGTCTGTTTATGGAGTACTTGATTAAATCTACTAATTATAAACTCTTTAAAAAAGCCAGACAGTATTTTTTGTTGTAAATTATGTCACACAAAAAAGAGACACAAACCACTTTAAATTGAATGTAATCATATTCCTAAGACTCTTAAAGCATTAGGGATCACTATCACTTTTTTCTAGCTACTAGTAAATTCCATAAGCCATTTCTGTCTATTCATCAAATACCATTTTCCAAAGTTTGTAATGGTGGAACAACCATTGTGTATTAGTATAACACATTTACCAAGAAGAAACATTTCCTGTTAATTATCACCTTTGTAGTATCTTATGTACCCAACTAAATGACAGTGCTGGTACAGCCTTTGAAAGGAAGGTTAAAACACCTGACTTTCAGAAATCAAATGAGACAAAGAACACAAATGGATAGGAGAATAAAAGCAATGCAAATATTAAAAAGTCAGTGCTTCCCTGGAATTGTTCATGGTAAAACACACATGGTAATTATTTTCCTACATTGAGCAAGACACCATTGGGTGCTAAATATTCATTTGTGGTATAATCCTGAATCTCAAACTATTCATCTTTTTTTTTCAAATAGCTGACATGCTGCATAAATAGAAAGTTTCTATAGTTTTTAAAAATAATAAACAATATAGCACATGAACTTTGATTTATTATGCAATTCATCTCTTTCTATCTCTCTGCTATACATAATTCAGAACCACACAGGACAGTTCTTATAGCATTAATATTTTGCAGTTTTTTTAGCTTTAAGGCTATGATCATTTTAAATGTTTCAGATGTATGCCATTTATCATTAATGTTATAGTGGCATTGCTATTTTAAACTCTAATATTTAGTGGCTCGTCTTTGGCACATAAACTTTCCCCAATGCTGACAAAGACACTTCCCTTAATATAAACTACTTTTGAAGTAATTTTTCAAGAAAAAAATTAAGTGAGATCTAATAATTTCTACAACTAAAATACTTGAAATAGTTTAAATGGTTTATTATATATGTGGACATACAAGGATATAAGCTAGGAGTAATTATTAAACTACTCAACTATTGGTCCAACTTTTAGGAAAACCAAGACAAGCAACTATTGATTTTTATTTTCTGTGTTTGAGTGTTTTGTCTGTATGTCTGTCTGTGCATTCACATGCATTTCTGATGCCATCATAGGCAGAAAGAGGGTGTCAAATGTCCAGGAACTAGAGTTACAGATGGTTGTAAGCTACCATGTGGGTGCTAGGAACCAACCCTGAGTGCTCTGCAAGGGCATCCGGGGCTCTTAACCACTGAGCCATCTCTCCATCCTCAGGATATATTTGAAAGCACTGAAGATTGTCTTATTATTCAGGAAAATATGGTTGTTTCCCATCAGTAAAACGAGTTTTTCTCATTCTAAAGTTGCAGGATGGATAAGAAGTTACCATTCAGATAGTACATTGATCATATATGGCCTAAACTATTACCCAAGAACTATGAGGTAGATGGTAACAACATACTAATAAAAGCAGATGCAAGTATTAAGTGAACAACATTTGAAACAATATGAATTCCACTTAAAAATCCACTCTGGGTGTAATGTTTAGTTTTGGGGGTAAGATCTTAGAAACAGTTTCTCAGTCAACAATCATTGAATGCCAGCTATTCATCAGGTATTGTGGAAAACTATGAATACAAAAAAGTAAAACACTTCTACTACTGAGTAACGTCAAGTACAATTTTAAATAAGTCATTTAATCACATAAATAACCACCAATCTACATTTCCCCCCTCAATAATCCAATAAAATATAATGTTTAGCCTTTTTAACATGTCAAACTCCCATAAATCACAGATCCGCAAGACACCCTGGGAGTTATATATTAAGCTGTCCTTTAATGATGTTAACAAAAATTTTCCAAGTATGTCTTGGGCCTTCCTCAGCTGTCCCCTCCTCCATGCTCTCCATTTCTGTGCCTATAGTCAACTACAAATTCTTAAGTTTTAATTGTTCCCTTCCAAGTGAGCCTGGCAAAAGTTCACACCATCCTGTTCAACATGAGTCACCCCTTGTCTAGCGTGTCCATGCTGAGTATTCAACCTATCCTTACCTCAGTCAGCAGTCATTTTGGTTATCAGGGTGATGGGGACAGTACTGTAGTGCATGCTTTTAAATACTCTTTATTTTACCTACTAATGACCCTCTGGCTTCAAAGTAGTGCCAATTAAGACATGCCACTTAAAAGCCATAATATGCTTCCTGTGAAGTTGAAGAGAAAGGAAAGTAACTCTTCTCCACTGACTAGAAAATATTAAGAAGAAACAGGGGGCTGGAGAGATGGCTCAGAGTTTAACAGCACTGACTGCTCTTCCAGAGGTCCTGAGTTCAATTCCCAACACCCACATGGTGGCTCACAACCATCTAGAATGAGATCTGGTGCCCTTTTCTGACCTGCAGTCAAACATGCTGTATACATAATAAATAAATAAATCTTTTTAAAAATTAAGAAGAAACAACAATACAGCCTTTGCCAGGATTTACCATTAAAAATCATGTTTCCATTTGTGAAATTACAAAAGAGAAAGAATGCTGGTCTTGATGCCGATGCCATATCCTACAGGATAAAAGCTCAGTTGTATCCCCAGTTTGTCATAATTGTTTAATTGAGATGGCAAAAGAAGCATGTGTGAGTGTGTGTGTGTGTGTGTGTGTGTGTGTGTGTGTGTGTAAGAAAAGACACAGCCTATGTGAAGTATAGTGCTATCTGAACTATCGGGCATTCAAGGAAGGAACTGAATAGACTCTATGGATAAAGCAGAATCCTGACTCCCCATGGGAGACCTTGATTTGGGAGATGTGGGGATGCCAAGTGGCTTTGGAGAGAGGGATGGGGGAGGAAGGAGGAGAGGGGATTTGTGGGTGGTATGTGGAGTGAGTAGAAAATTTCTTAATAAAGAAAAATGAAAAAAAAGGGTAAGAATTCTTGCTCGTCAATTCAGGGATTCATCAAACATGTTGTCTGTTGAATCAATGGATGAATCAATGTTTAGCACATTTATTCAGGAAATCCTAGAGACTAGTTATCATGTGCAAGGCACTCTACTGCACTCTTCAGTCTCTGCAGTGTCAGGGGAACACCACACACCCTGACATCTGCAGAGGAACAGTGCAAACTTCAGAGATCATAACATGTCTGCAGAGGGACAGAGCAACTGAAAGAAGATACAGGACATGTACAGAGGGCAGAGCAAACCTCAAGAGGACACTTTCCCACTTCACATCCCATAATATCCAACCAGCCATCCCATAATATCCAACCTGCCATCCCATAATATCCACCTTCCCATCCCCTAATATACAACCTGCCAATTCTGACATCCATTAGGAACTCTGATGGAGACGTTGTTAGGTCCTTAGGCAGACTCAGCAAAATCAGGTACTCTGACATTGATTAGGAACTCTGACTTGCTAGGCAGACTCAAGGTTGGCTCTTAAGGAGTATGTTATGTGCATGCCTTGGCTACCAGTGTGAGCTGGTTCAGACCGGTTCAGACCAGATTAGACAGGTTCATATAGGATCAGACTGGCTCAGACCATTTCAATCAGGTTCAGACAGGATTAGACCAGTTCAATCCGGTTCAGACCACTTCAGACCAGTCCAGACTGGCTCAATCCGGTTCAGATCGTTTTATTCCAGGTCAGATCAGTTCAATCCGGTTCAACTAATAACTCTGAAAGCTCCTGTTGCTAGGTCCTCAGGAAGACTTAAGGTTGGCTCTTAAGGAGTATGATATCTGCATTCCTTGGCTCCTGGTCTGAGCCGGTTCATCGGCTCAGACCCATTCAGACCAGATCAGACTGGTTCAGACTGGCTCATCCCATAATATCCAACCTGCCATCCCATTACATCCAACCTGCCATCCCATAATAGTCACCACAACCTCGTTTTGGAAGCTGAGAGAATAGCTGTCTTTGTCAGCCTTGAGAAGTTATCTGTTAGTTGTCTAATGTCAGTCAAGGCACAGAGGAGCTCCTGGGAGGTAGCAGAGAGGGGGAGAGAGGACAAGTAAGAGAACTAGAAAAGGAGGGAAGTCCACATGAGGCTGGAGAGTTGGATTCGAGGTTAAGAGCCCTGGCTGCTCTTCCAGATGATGCAAATCCAGTACCCAGCACCCACACAGCAGCTCACAGCCATCTGTAACTCCAGTTTCAGGAAATCCAGTGCCTGGTTTTAGCCTCTGTGTGTATGTGTGTATCTGAACTCATGTGTACACAGACATACACTGACACACACACACACACACACACACACACACACACACACTCATAAAATAAAATAATACATTTTTTAAAAGTCGGAATCTACTACATCCACATTGCTACAGAGTGAGTCTTTAGACTCCACTCAGGTCAGAATCCAATCCATTGCTCCTTCTATCCCAGATAGCTTACAAAGGCTTATTACGCTCATTGAGTCATTACCTTAGACTCAAAGCCTGTACTGTGTAAACCTTACAATCTTTCTGTACTCATAGGCCCTAAATTTCTTACCTTCCTCCACTAGTTTTAAATTACTGGGATTAAGTACATGATACAAACATTGGGTGTATGGACAAATATTTGAAGACACTGTATACATTATGCACTTCCTCAATTTGGGAAAAGCTGTTTCTAACAATGGAGGATTCAAGAATTAAATATAAATGTTTATAGTGAGCAAAATGGCTGCCTTCAAAAAATTTTAGAAAAAAATACAACACTATTTATTCAGCCATACTGAAAATGACTTAAATCTAGACAACCAAATATTTCTGTTATGGATGATCTTGACATTCCACCAGAGGGCTACAAAATCCCCAAGATACTCTATTATTAATTTTTCGACTGTAGATTATAAATATTATGTTTTCCTTTTCTGAAAGCATGATTTTGAAAAAGAATACATCTTTTAGGAAAAAATCTAATTTCTTAATGTATCTTCAATTCATAGAGCAATGAAAAATGTCAAGTATTTATCATAATGCTCTTTTATGGGAGATCCAATTTTCATTTTCCTAGAGCTGGAATTAAAGACTAGTGTAAGGAAATAACCATCAGGAGTCAGCAGAAGGAAGGCAAAGGTGTCAGCCATGAAGAAAAGAGAGACAGAACTGAGGTGAGGAACTGGAGAAAGGAAGACAGAGATCCAGAAGAAAGGACCAGCTAGACAAATATTCAAAATGTCAAAATGCACACTGTTTGTGTCTTACTGAGAAGTCTCCATCAACTCCTGAGAAGGAAGGAGTGAGGAACTCAGGAGATCTACCATATGAGAGCTTAAAAGTGATTCCTAACTATCACCTGGGACTCCGACTTGCAAAAACGACTCAGGGCAAACTCAGAGGTCTTCTTAAAACTTACACATTACTTCTCCTCTTATGCAGAACTGAGTCTTTTGTTCTGTTTTGTTTTTGTTTTTGTAAGACAGGGTTTCTCTGTGTAAAGCCCTGGCTGTCCCAGAACTTGCTTTGTAGACCAGGCTAGCCTCAAACTCACAGAGTTCCATCTGCCTCTGTCTCCTAATTGCTGAGATTAAAGGAGTGTGCCACCAATGCTGGGTGACAACTGAGTCTTGGAGACTGGGTTGTTTCCAATTGTGTATGTCTAGAGGAGTCAGATGATGTCTTCTCTCTGTTACCTATGACTTGACCTGTTTCTTGAGGTAAGAACTAGTCTTGTTTGCCAATGAAGACTCATTCATTCTTTTTACAGGGAAGAGTATTACTGAGTCCTCCCAATTTTAACATTAACATATTTCAGAAAACTGCTGCAAATGAATGCCTTGGTTTGAGTCAGACTGAGTTTCTGAACCACCCGGGGCTCTTCCTTAGCTATGCTGCTCCTAGATGCTCAGGCTGACCAAAACACAGCAGAAAAAGCAAAGTCCCCGTAAGGAAAAGACACTCAATGGTGAAAGCAGATAAAATCTAAGGAAGCCAGTCACTGTCCTCCACACACTTCCCACAGATACCAGAGAAAGGCAGAGGTCTAGGGGAAGCCTGCTCAGGTTATGGGCTGCCCCTGGGGAGGGAGTGGGGGCATGGGATCCCCCAAAGCTGCTTCATCATCTAAGCAAAGATTTTCATTATCGAGAGCAGATCAGTCCCCGCACAGGTAGACTCTAAGTGTTGTCCTAAACTTCCCACATTCAAGAATTAACCTACGCTGAAATGAGTGTTTTCCTCCCAACAGAGCAACTAACAATGTTCTGCTATCACATGACACCACAGAGAATGTTTCCCTCTAATTCTTCTGCCCTTAATGTCATATTGCTTACAAGTGTGCATCCCTAAGACTCCAAGTGATGCGTAAATATTTACAAAATTAGCACTGTCTCTTGCTTTCAAAGATATTAGTGTTAACGCTCAATGGATACAACATTTTAGAGCCCAGGAATTGCAGATCTCAACAGTACAAATGCAAGTTAAACAGGATTGGGTCCTCAGTGGGCTGACTTTCAAGTTTATCTGCATAATCAAGAGGGGTGTGAGAGTGGATATTCATTCCGTTTTCCTTTCCCATTAGCTCCCTGGCTCTTAACTTGTCTTGAATACTTTACCAAAACTGCTTTGGGAACCTTCTCTCCAGGAGATTAGAATGCTCTGAAAATAAATTTTCCATATAGCTTGACAGGGTTCAGAGAAGCGCCCAGGCTCTTTGTGACATTCTCATCTGAGGCCTCTTTTGTACCTAATAAACACAGGCTGTAATTTATAGACAGTTTCTAAACCGTTAGAGTTCTGCTTCCTCTGTCGACATCAAGCTTTGGAAATTCTAAGAGACTCAGAGAACTAGATTATGAAATGTTCATGGTATGGAATTAAGATGATTTCAACCATTAGTGTCCTACTTAAATTATGTAGAAGGGAATGCAGGGACAATGTGGAGAAGTTTGGCGAGAAGCAGGCCTGGCCTTTAAATCTCCTTTAGAGATATACTAAGTGAAATGAAAAGCATCGCCCTGCCCTCAGCTAACCTTTCCCTCCTAAACTCAATTTCCATATTCTTTATGTCTTAAAATTAGTCAAATGATTTCATTTGTATTTTTTCCACCCCAAATTTATAAGAGAGGCAGAATAAAGTGTGTACATTCCACTTCCCTTGCCGTTCAAGGGAAGCCAGAACCAGAATTCTACATTAGAAGGACAGCTGCAGGGAAGGAAGGCACTGTGTCTATCAGAGGAGCCTTACATTCAATGTAAATCTCTTTACTCTTTTGGATAAAAGGGCAGATTATTTAATTCACTTCAACTTAACAAGCATTTACAGAGTAGTGGCTGGCACTGGTCAGGAAAAGGAACAGGAAAGAATACAGAATGGTTGGACCTTGCCCGATCTCCCTCTAAGAGCCCTGCACTGAGGGAGACAGGGACATCCACCATGGGTTCAGGATGGGGCTGAACTCAGGCTACCACAGAAGCATCCACAAAGGGGAGGGGTGCTGACTGAAGTCTAGCCAGGGACTCTACCAGGAAGCTTCAAAGGCGAGGCCAGGCGACCCTGGAGCTGGCTAAAGGCTGAAGTCTGTGGGGTGGTATGTAGCAGGGAAGAAGCCTATAGAAAAAAAAAAAAACAACAACAACAATAGCAACTACGTGACCTGTAGATCCTGACATGAAATGGAAAGATTGGGCCTCATTCAATACCACTAAGAAAGGCAAGAGGGTGATAGCCAAGTAAGCCTGGTCTCCAAGGAGCCTCATGGGTTGCCAACCACGGAAGCCAACTAATATGTCAATGACTGCCTCAGGACCTGCAGCACCTGGAGGACCAGAATCCTGGTATGTTGGCACTTAGTGACCTTAACCATCAAATGTATTGTGGGGGCCAGAGCAGAGGATAGAGCAATTCCTCCCCAAAAAGAAAGGAACCACTGCTAACCACAGGTGTCTGGTAGGTTCGAAGTTCTTTGTACAGGGTAGACAGAAGCTAAACATTAAACAAGCGCATCCCAAAACATGGGTTCCTGTCTCCTCCATAGGCGGGGACTGACTACATTTGATACAGAAAGTATTGCTCTTCACAGGAGTTGAAGTGTTTTGGGGGTGGGGGAGGTTCAAGAGTCTGCTGTCTCCAATTTGCCTCTGACTGAACAGGCAAAAAAAAAAAAAAAAGTTAGAGAGGAAGTGATAATGCAAATAAAAATACATACTTGGATTTTCAGTGTGGCATAATATTTCCAATTTCCTGCTGGCTTCCCTCTTTCAACAAAAACAAACTATAAGCAATGCCCTGATAAGGCTTCCAGATGAGCCAGGCGGCTAGGAACACTGTTTTGTTTACATTTTGCATGCTTTTAGCTCTGCAGTTCAGTAGCGAGGGGGCTGCCCAGCTCCCCCACTAGCCTGAAGCCACTGAAAGCTTTGAGCCGTTGCTCTGCGTGCTCTGCGAGCACACTGTGGTCCCATAGAAATGCCATGGAATGCGGTTTCCTGCTGCTTTGTTTCTCTGCTGCGGAGCCTACTCGGTTTTGCTGGGAAACAAAACTCCGCCCCACAGTCCAACCAGAAAGACTTTAACCCTTCTCTTCTGTAATTAAAGTTCCCAGTTACATGGAAAGGTTGTTTATGAATAATCCCTGCAGGGAGTCAACTCAACAGAAATCAATGGGCCAGCACACTCTCGCAAGGCCAGGCCCAAAGCTTGGCACCTAGCACAATCCCTATTTGTTGAACAAGTGATGAATGCTGACCCATTTAGCTGGATTGATTTTCCTCTGCCCCAAACCTAACTTATACTCTGCTACATTCGACTCTCTTATCCCTTTATAGACTCCTTCAATACATTCCTTTTTCTCCACATCTTAAACCATTCCCTGAAGAATTCTCATGGCTCTATATCAAAAGTCCTATTAAATTCTTAATGGGATAACCATGAAAAAGGAAATTATTGTATTAATTCTCTGCCACTAGTACAGAAGGAATCAGGGAGCTGACTGCTGGAGGAGCATCCAGTTCTGAGTCAGGAGCCTGAGCACTCCTCACGCTCATTCTCACACGATGGACACATATTAAAATTAGAGGCCAGGCTTTTCATGTGAGAGAGAACGAATGGTGTCTGTCCACCTGAGCCTGGGTCACCTCCCATAAAGCTCTGGGCACACAGTCAAGCTGTGTCCTCACCTGCTGAGCTGAGGAGCGAGTGCAGGCCCTGCAAACACTCAGTACAGCACCTGACATATAACACATACTCAGTAAGGACCAGTTTCTACCACTACTCCACTAGAAGTATATCTGAAACTTTAAGTTTAATAATCATTTTGATATTTTTAAATGTAGAATGTTATACACATTCAACACAAATTTAGAAGCGAACAGGATAGTGTCTGTGGCTGGTAAAGAATGTCTTCTTAGAGGGAAGCTTTATTTAATAACATATGAGACAGTTCCCTAAAACAACGTGCTCATCTTGCGTCTCTTGCTAAGTTCCCTGTTACGTTTTCCAGTGTGTATAAAACTTCCTTGCAAACTTAGACGTTCTCACATTTTTTGTGGCATCTGAACAGGATGTTTCAATGCTTTCTTGTGAGGGATGATGATGGAAAAGCCTTCCCCAATTGGCTGCTCCAAAAAAGACAAATCACAGGATGCAGGGATTCTCACAAGTCTCAAATTAAAACCTCACATCAAACCTTATTATCATTTTGAAATATTTGGCCATGCAAAAACACCAACAGACAAGTTCTTTCTAAAAAGAATTCTGTCCTTTTCTTAGTGCTCACATACTGCCAGCTTCCCAGTGCTCCTATGACAGCACAATCAGTCAATTCAATCAGAAAAAAGTCTAAAGTACAATGGTAATTTTCTCCCACATTTTTTCTTTACACTGTCAGTTCAAGTCACCTGCTGAAAGCATTGATGCGGAAGAGCTCAGTATTAGCTCTGAAGTTAGTCCCAGTCCACGGTTAAACACCTGCACCTTCAGTGTAGGACAGAGACCAAACAGCATGGAAGCCCAGCCACAGACAGGCACATCACTTAAGCCCCTCTTTTTAGAAGCCATTCACACGGATCCGCAGTGTCACAGGACTCACAATATCCAGGAAAGAAAAATGGGTTCCTGAACATAGGCACAAACACTTGGGCGTGAAGTTAACTACAGCCTATTGTAAAAATCAAACAAACAAACAAAAATCTCAACTCCAGATGCAGCCCATTACAACTGCTAACATGTGTAACAAGGGCGCTACCAAAGGTTATAGTACATTTTAAATGAAAGTGTTTGCCCCCTTCAAGTTTCAACTTGGGATTTGCGATGGTGTGCACATTTTTCACATAGACCCTTAAACAGAAAGTAAAGTGCAATTACCTCTAGCATCTTACATGCTCCAGCACCCTGCCTGGCCTGCCAAGCTCAGCAGGTAGGTCAGTGAGCACTGAGGCTGCCAGGATGAAAGGCATTTACTACATCTACTCAGAGGGTCGTCAATGGACAACCTGTACAAGATTTATGCTTTAAATAATAAATGAACTAAACACCTTGAGGTAATTGGCTGTGTGAAGCTTCACAATAGGCCAGAGAGCTTGTCTGAACAAAGTCAAAGAAGATTAAATAATGAATGAGGAGTGTGGAGGAGTTTTGCCCAACCAATCCCGCACAGCTCCCTTTTTAGAGCAAGAGTGGTCAGGAAGTCCAGTTTCCAGGATGCTAAGAAGTGCTGCCCGGACTTTCTAGGTCCACAGTAATGACTTCAAACGTCCTTATTTTTCATGACTTCCAATGAATGTAGGTGCATGGCAGCCAGTCCTTTTAGTTTGAGACCTGGACTGCTGAGCCATGCTACTTGTCCAAAGGCTACACCATGCTCAAATCCACATGCAATTTATAAAGACAAACACAGCATCCGAAGAAGTCTGGTGAGGGTGGGTATCAGAGAAAACTTTTGAAAAATAATACCTCTGACACAAGTACAGATTTAATGGCATCTGCCACCATCAGACCTATACAGAGTGACTTGTCCAGCAGCCTCCCAAGATATGTGCAATGCAGGCACCCCTTTCAAGCAGGTCTTCTTCTTCTTCTTCTTTTTTTTTTTTTTTAAGAAGTAGCAGTTTTGTTGTTAGCTTTGGAAAAAGGAAGAAGCTGTAGCCATCAAAAGAATAAGAAAATGCAGAAACACTAAAGATGTGTTACCAAATTATCATCACGGGATCAACAAGATGGGCAAAAGTGCTTGTGGCTGAGCCTGATGACCTGAGTTCAACCCCAGCTCAGCCTGATGACCTGAGTTCCATTCCTGGAGCCTATGTGGTGGAAGGAGAGAATTGATTCCTCTAAATTGTCTTCTAACCTCCACAAGCACACCATGGCTTGTGTATGCATACACACACTCACAAAAGAAATAAATGAAATAAAAATGATGTGGAAAAAAAAAAGAATAAGAAAACTAAAAGCTGATAGTAATCAGCGCTACTTGGTGTTGGGCACTGGTTACTGCATGGAAAGGTCACGGTCACGACAGAACCCAGTGGTACCTTTTAGAGTTTCATTAGGAGGGAAAAGGGGTGGTGGGAAGGAGACCAGGTCTGGTGAGAGAGAAAGATGGGGAGGGAGCAGAGCAGAGCAGGGAGCAGAGAGGAAACAGAGATGGGGGGGGGGGTCTGCATCTGGCTTTTTAAGGCGGGTACTTAGTTGCCTGCACCGGCTGATGACATGAGATGCCAGACAAAAGCAAGCAGAAACTGAAACTACATCTAAGCACAAGGTGCTCAAGGAGGCCAATATAATTTTTAATGGGTTGTGCTTAGTATTCTTTATCAAAGGTTTTAAAAAGTTAAGATTACATACTCACTGTGGATCCTATGTGAAATAATGGCCTCAGATTCTGTAAGCCAAGAGGCGCTTATCAGTGAGAAAAGCACATTTAGGTGTCCATATAAATAAATTATTTCACCTTGATGGAAAATTCAAAAGGAGAAGAAATGAAGTCCAGTTAGGTAAAATTAGAACAGTACCAATAATTGTTGAGTTTCGGTATAAGTATATATGGAATTATCAGTCTAGATCTGTGGCTCTCAACCTCTGTAATGCCATGGCCCTTTAAGACATGTGGTGACACCTAACCATAAAATTGTTGCTGTTGCTACTTCATAACTGTAATTTTACTACTGCTATGAATTGTAATCCAATCATAATGTATTTCTGGAGACAGAGGTTTGCCAAAGGGGTTGAGCCCCACAGGTTGAGAACCACTGGTCTAGCCCCTAGTTGCTGCATGTTTGAACATTTGTGTAATAAGTTTACTTTTCAAAGATTATAAATAAACAAGGATCAGATAGCATGAGCTCAACCTATTCAAAACAAGTGAGACCAAGGGTTATTTTCAAGAATTAGGGTCTTGTGTTGGGCAAACAGGCAGCCAGAGCCACTTGGAGCCACATGTACTTAGGGAGCCTGGGGTACTGTAGCCTATCTCTGCAGGAGTGAGGTCCTCTCACTGCCCCCGGGGTCCCAGTAGTACATGACTGGGAGACCTGTTTCCTCTGTCTTTGGGGTTCAAGATGTATACCATCTGACTGTCACCACTCCTTGTCCCCAAATCTTGTGTGGCCAACACCCCTCCGCCGCAGTTTCTTCCTTGACCATGTTGTGTCTTTCACAGACCCCACAATTTGTGACAGTTCTCCATTACTGTGGAGCATCACTCATCACCGGCTTCCTGTGCTACAGGCAAGCAGCTCTTTCCAGCTCCCTGAAGGTCTTAGCTGTGGGCTTAGAGCTACTGACCCCTCTCCAACACCTCCTCTTACCCTCTTAGTCACTTCTAGAGTCTATCATGAGCTTGCAAATGCAAGTGGATGAACTCCGTTTAAACTGCAGAGGTAGCATTTGAAACATATTTCTATACAGTGAGTAGCCTGACATGCAGAACCTTAGAATCCCGATGATCTCCTGGCCTTTGCTCCTCCTGACAACAGGCAGGGGGATAAAAGTGGTTTGTCTACTCTTTACGAGCTGAGTAAATGTAACTGAGTGTGGCTACTTAATATCCCCGGTCCTTGCTGTCGACAGCTCTATGGATGAGATGTCAAAAATTAATCACAACGACAACACAGGAAATTGCCTGGCACCTGGCACAGAGCAGACATCCCACAAATGGGCTCTCTATCTCCATGATTCTCTCCTTTTAAAACTTTCAGGAAATTTGATGAAGGAAATATTAAAAGTGTCTAGGGAGAGGGTGTTAGTCTTTAGATCTAGAAAATAAACTTAATTATTTTCACATCCCCTCAAGGTGATCAGGAAAAGCTAAAATCATTGGCAGTTTCCCGTAGCCACATAGTCCAACCAGAAAGGGAGCAGGTTGCCATTTTCCAGTGCCCGATTCTCTTTTGGAATCCTGTGTTTTTCATCTCATCCTACATTTGTCAAATGTGTTCAAGATTGTAGCCCTTCATTATACCTTATAGTAAAGACTAGTTAGGTAAGTGAGGGAAAAATATGTCTGCTACAGAAACAAAGAATATTCCAGCTGGAAACAAAATGCCCAGAGGGTAAGCAAATGCCACCATCCAGGGGCACATGGTAGAGGCTCATTGAGAAACTAAAACACAAGAAAGTCACCTCAGTAGGAAGCTGATGTAACCACCATATCCAGGAGTTGTGTAACATTTTGGTAAACAGAAAGGTAAAAATCTAGAATGATAACACTCAAAAGTAATATAGAGTCTATGGGCTCTAAGTGGAAGTAGACACACACTTTTCACTGGCTCATAATTAAACTATTAATTCAGAGTTTGCAGCACATCTCTGGCAATAACAGTTATCACTCATTGACAATCTACCTGTAACATATTCAGTAAGTGCTCTTAATGTCTCAAAACTGGATTAAATGACCCAGAAAGGCACATTTTACATCCTCACTTTTAGACAATGAAATGAAAGCACTGAGAATACAATGGTGTGGCTAGAGTATATCATTCATTAATAAACACAGAAGCCTGTTGTGAATCCAGGTTTCTGGTTTAAAGTATATCTTATGCCATATACTCGGCCTTATCATGTAAAGATTAAAAAGAAAGTTTTATATTTAATAGATATGGCCTAAATATTATCCTAGCATGTTAAATAAAGCTATAATTATCTTTTAATATGTACAGTATTGAAATATAATTTTATTTTTTAAAGTCTTCTCTTGTTGAGGTTGTATTTAATTTGAAAGGTTGTCTCTTGTATTTAGAATTACACTGTTTAACACATATGAAGACATTGCATATCACAGAAATTAAAAGAGCTACAGGTTATTTATTATCATTATTATATATTCTGTACACACATCCATATATGACAGTCAATCAACATACAGAGTTGAGTTCTAACTAAGAAAAACCCATGATTCCATTTAAAAAAAAAAAAAAACTTTCATTAAGCCCATATGTGAATGTATTCCCAAATGACAAGATGTCCCATCACTTTTAAACACACAGAATCTCAAGAGTTCACCAAATGACCTTGGCGTCTTGACAGGTAAATGTGTTGAGGTTACATGAGCTTTATGTAAGCAAGCTGAAAGGAGCAATTAACAGAAGATTTTTAAAAAGGGTCTAATAAAAGTTTAGCTAAGACCCCCCTCCTGGTCTATCTACAGGTTGAGTAGCTCTTATCTGAAATGCTTGGGACCCAGACATGTTTCTGATTTGGGACCTGGGGATATTGACATATACATATGGCATTTGGGGGGATGAAATTCATTTATGTTTTCTAATATATCTTTATACACAGTCTGAATTGTTTTAACTAAGCCTTGATCCAGACTATGACATGAGGTCTAATATAGAATTTTATATTGGTGTTCAACAAGTTCTGAATTTTAGAACATTCTAGGTATCAGATCTCTTAATTAAGAATGTTCAAACTATAAAATACTAGTATCTCCACTGTATGGTTTTGGCAGGACCAGCTTCCTCTTCCAGATTATTCTCACTGGTTTTTGATATAGCGTTTCTATGCATTGCATTTATATATTGCTTTAACATCAGTCATCCTATCTTCATACCTACCCCTACCCCTGTCTTGAATACTTTACCTATGGAGTACCTCAAATCCTTGGTCATTTGCCTGCAGCATTTCTCAGTTTCAGTTTCCTCTCTTAAACTCATTATGTTAGACCCTGGTTTATTTAAGCTTCTGGTCTCATAACCTGAAGACACCAGGCCACATCCTCTTGCACCACCCTCTCTGGGACAGAGTGTTAAGAAGTCATGGGTGCTTTGGTTTTCACAGCCTCTAATTTATGGTCCTACCCAGTACCTGGGTATCCCACACTTCTTGTCACATAGGCTATCCTGGGCTAAATTATAAACTGTAAAAATTTCCACCACTCTTCAAAGGCTATACCAGTCAGAGAGAGCCCCTTGTTGAGTGAGTTTCTCAGAGCCCTCCGCTAATTCTGTCCACAAAGGCTCTCTCCCTCACTCTTACCTTAAGCAGCTATCTTTCTAATGGAGTTTCTCCCCAGCTTTCAGAGGAAAGCTCCCTTCCCTTTAAGACCTTGTCCACACTGTCTCTGATACAGTGTACTACCCTTTTCATGCCCTCTCACCTCCAGGCCTGGCCACAGCTCCTGTGGTTGCCAGGTCCTTTCTCCTGATGAAGCTCATTCTAAGTGGGTCATTTTGTGTCATCTCTACTCCCAAATCAACTTACCTGTAGCCTGCTGCCTCCTCTATCACCTCATCATCTGTGAGCTGGAATTCTTGAGTTATGTGTATGTGTGTGTGTGTGTGTGTGTGTGTGTGTGTGTGTGTGTATAAGTTCTCTACTACTGAAATTGCTATTAGCAAGAGAGTTCTCTACCTAGTGCCTAGAACAAATACATTGGTCCCCCAGCAAATGTTCACGTGAGCCAGCTGTTTTGACATATCAGCAGGTTCTCCATTACCATGAGGTAAGCAATGCTCTTCCATCTACTCTCTCCTAGAACCTTGCAAAAGACCCTAAGAAAGAGCCAAGCATGCACTACAGACCCTGATGGCATCGAACAAAAGAAACATTTCATCCTCAAAAGATGGATTTCTCAAGTCTTTTGTCATAAAGACAGATAATGAAAACAATACACTTTTAGTAATCAATGTTTACAGAGTACAAACTCTCAATTCCAGACAGTATCCTAAGTATGTTGTGTCTCTATGTTCACACAACCCTCACACTCCTCCACCTAACAGGCAAGACAAGAAAGGCACAAGAGCACTGACTAGTTAACCTGCCAAGGTAACTTATAAGATTGGAGATTTGAGTGTAGTTAACATAATTCCATACTTTGACTTCCAAAACAGAAGGGTACACAGTCTTATACAAGGTATATAGTCCGTATTCGGGATTCAAGAAAGTGACTATAAAACACAGCCCTAAGTCTTGACTCATAGATCATCTGAACAACAGTTTTCCACAAGCGGTAATTTTCCCTTTTGACCATCAGAAGACAGAATATAAAAAATGAATTCTGCATTTGTTCAACAAGGAGACATGTCCTACTATAAGCCTGAATGCTAGACAAATTCAAGGGATGTGCATGATATATTGGCTAGCCCTTCATGTGAATGTGCCTCCAATTGAAGAATTTCTTTATCCAAGGACAAGTTATCTCACCTTCCCATCTGTCCTGTGAATTTTTAAATGTCTGAGACAGGTGGCCAGTTAGAAACTAAAACCCTGTGGATACAAAATATGATGAAAACCTGATGCTGTGCTCTCTGATTAAGAGGAGTTTTAAGTTTAGGTAGGATTGTATAGATATACTGTAAAATGTGTCAAAGATAATTTGAACCTTATATAACTATAATCTCCTTAAATACTACATCAGCATATGCCATGACAAACTTTGACTTGCTCAAGATTCCTGCAGAAAATGTCCTAATGCCTGCGGAGCTGTATCATGAGATCGTGAAGTCGTAAAATGTGATCAAATCATTCATTTTTAAAGGTTTCAGGGTCATTGCTCTCTACCTTCTTTCTGAGGCTTAGAACAGAGTTTTAGTGAACTAGCCTATCAGTTTTTGTTTTGATTCCATCTTTGGGAAATGTAACCACAGTTCTCCTAGCAATATTTATAAATACTGCATTGCTAATAGCTAATAGGATCAGTTAATAATGAAGACAGAGCCAGAGCTCATTGCAAGTACTTCTAAACAGTCTTCACTATGATTATATTTCACACAAATGTCAAGTCAGTGGCACTTCTCTGGAAACCAAAACACACAAAGGAAGAGTTAAATAGCTACTTGTCAGTCCCCACGCCCCACTTTCTATGTATAATAAAAAGCTTAGCATGATAATTTTAAACATATCCATTTCTTTCCTAGAAAAGATGGAAGGAGTTTAAATGAAATCCATTTACCGAGAGCTGAAATCTATGCTGTGTTTCAAGTTTGGCACAGAATACTAAGCAATGATCATGCAGATAATTAAAATTTTAAATGTTAAATGATTTATATTCTTGTAAATAATTAAGGGAATTTTAAAAACCTAAGTAAGGAAGTGTTCAGAGAGAATATATACTACCCGTCTATTTTCTAGAACAGTGATATATGAAAATATGTTACTTACATTTTGTTACTGGGAATGTCAGCAGTGGCTTTAATTTAAAAAGCTTTAGCAAACTTAATGAAATTAGCCAAATTGATTGGCATTCTGATCCAGCAGGTATTAAAACACATCAAGGTAAAAACAAGGCCACTGTGACAAATTCAATAGATCAATCTGCAGTGATGCAAAAATCCAATAAATTGAAATTTAACTAAAGAATATTGCACAAACGCTAATCCCATCTACAGAATAAAGGAGTATTCATCTGAGACTCTATTACTTACTGTTACTGCCATGAAATCTATAATTGTGTTACTCTTTGATTCTCCAGCTTTGGACTGTCTTGCTTCTCTCTGACTGTTCCTACCTTTGTTTTTATCAGTGCCCAGGCCTCCCCTTGGCTTTGTTCATCCAGTCGTGAGTCTTTACTAAACAGTGTAAATTCTTTGCCCAAGAATATGGGTTTCAGATGAAGTTTCTAAGGAAGTTTAAACTAAAGAGCCAGAGTATCTCTTATTGAAAATAATGTAACCCTAAGGGACCTGAAACACAGCACTTTACACTCCAGTCTAGAATACTGGTCCCTTCAAATGGGCAGCAATGGGTATGCAAAATGTGTCTCAGCTATGGGCTAAAAGCTGTGGGAAATATCTAATAACTTGAGCTAACACACACACACACACACACACACACACACACACACACACACACCCCTGTGGAACACACTCCTACTGATTCTTGAACTTTGGTAAAATGAACTGTCCTCCTTGGGATTTTTCTGCCTTGAAATTATAGTTAAGGTCTATATCCATTTATCTTGAATAACTAGCATAGTGAATACGAAGCAATTATTACTCTAAATAAAATTGGAAGTATTTAAAAGTGCTCAGGAGAAGAGTGATGGTTAGTGGGAGAATGGGAATGGTCAGGTTGTCAGGGCGATGCACAGGAGTGCTACAAATCATCTGTGGCTCCGCCATGAGCAGCTGGAGGATTGGCTCAGAAGTTGAGAGGACATACTGTTCTTGCAGAGGACTCAAGTTCCGTTCCCAGCACCCAAGTCAGGCAGTTCACAATGAACTGTCACTCCAGCACCAGAAAGCACCTTGGCCAATGAGCCTCCGTCATGGCTTCTGACTATTAAATGCTCTCCAACATCAATCCAGAATACTGCCAGAGCAAACATCCTCACAAAATTACGCACATTCCTTATGATCAAAAGCGAGTTAGTGGTACTGTGGTCAGGAACAAAACAATAGCAAACCCAGGGGTAGCGACACGTCTGTAAGCACAGCTGTTCGCTCAGTGGACTGGGAACTCAGCTTCACTTTAGAAACAGCTCCAGGGGCTTACCACCAGGGCTCAGGAGCCAACAGGACATTCCACAGTAGCAGCAAAAATGGAAGTTAGCTGTACAATGAGACTTCTGTGAGAGGGCAGCCAGGATACACACTGGTCACTCCTGGTATCACACTAACACTACATCAGGGTTACTTTATTAAACACACGAATCCATAAGGACCAAGGAAATTGGAGAAACATCAACCATAAAAATTCTTAGAGTGGCAAGCGGAGGGATTATTCCCAACTAGTTTGCAGTCATGAGCAATGACTCCAGTACAGAATGCCAAGAAACTAAAAAGGCTAGATCAAGAGGGCAAAACTCAAGACACTAGACATTGTAATTCCCTTCTCAATCAGCCTACTCAGTAGCGAGGTCCAACTAGCCTCATGTACACACTTAGACCATGGGAGTCACTTGCCCACCAATTGATAGTAGAGGGTACATGGAGTCTCTACCATTGAAGACAGAGTCCAGACAAAATGAACTGTAAACAGAAATTTGGAAGAAACAAAGAGAGCAGAGAAAAAGAAAAGCCAGAATAACTTAGACCAACTAGATCCCTGATCACAAAAGGATCTAGTTCTAGAAACATATGGAAGGTTGAAGAGCAGGACCAAAACTACCTTAAAATTAAAAACTACAGTAGCTAAAGTAAAACAAAATCAATAGAGGAGTTAAAGAAAAAAATGAAGCAATTGCTTCCACGGTCAAGCATATATACAGAGAAAGGCTAGGAAAGGGGCTCAATTCAGCATTTAACCTGGAGCATGGGGATGGGATCAAGAGAGATCACGGAGTGTCAGTGGGAGTTATTCAAGAACTGGAAGATATTTCAAGATTAAGAGAGACCATGAGCAGCCAGTGTGTACATCGGCAGTCAGGTCACATCACACCTCACACATCGTATGTTACACATTCAACTTGCAGCACAAACCTCACGTTGAACAAACTACATACATCAGCTGGGAATTCACCACATCTACTGAGTGGTTATCTGTAAACATGGATCAAAATTTCTCTCTCTCCAAAGCCAGAAGCTACATGACAGTGAAGAAGGGGCTTCAAATTTTGCAAAGTTACATTCTTTCTAGAATTCTACATGAAACATCTATCAAACAACGTGGTAGGGAAAAAACAATTTTAGAAACTAAGGGTCCCTCCAGGCTATCTTTTATGGACCATTTTCCAGCAAACTTCTAGAAGATATAGCAGAAGAACAGCAACAAAAAAATGGGGAAACACGCATAAGCTAGGTCCCATGCTTGTAGGTATCTGAGACACGGTGTGTACAATGCATATCACACTGTAGTCATTGTTACTGCTAAGAGCCACAACCATCACTGGTGATGACTGAGGTAGCCAGAAGGGGGCAGGAGGGAGGACAGTCCTCATCAGCGGTTCTAAGGAAGCTTGGATCTATGGAAATCAAAAATGTGGAAGAGCCTCTGGGCTTCTCTTAGGGTCTGAATCTTAGCACAAACAGGCTTGTGCTACTGTGGTGTTCCTAGCCTGCTGCTCTGTTTGGGGAAGCTGTGGGTCTTCCAACAGTGGGTCTTCCCTGGCTGGAGTAGGTCACTAGGAGTAGTCCTTTCAAAGTCAGAGCCTACACCTTAGTTCCCATATTGCCTCCTGCTCTGATATGCTATAAGTAGTCTCTGCCACACACTTGCACTGCATATTTTTCCCACCATGGTGCATTATGAATCTTCAAGCACAAGCCAAAAATCAATCTTTCCCCCTTTAAGTGGTTTGTGTATGATATAATCATCATAGCAATGGGAAAGTAGGTACATCCTTAGAACCTAGAGTCCCCCAACCTCATTACTTCTGATAAGTGTCACTGTGAGGGGCTAGGCTCTGGATGATTCAATGTTCAGGAGCATCTTTGGCCTCTACCTACCAGAGGCATATCTGGACACACATTTGTGATGATCACAAATGTTTCCAAACAATGTCAAAGTTCTCTGGTGAAGAGAAGTAAACAAGTAAAGGAAGGCCACTAAAGATCTTCTATAAAAGATAAATTAAAATGCCCAAGCAATACACACCATGGAACCCTACATGTGCTCACTCTCTGAAAAAGTACAAAATGGGTATAAGCAGTGGTTGTCGCTCTGAAGACTAAGATGGAGAAAACACACATTTTTATGGTTATTTTAAAATAATGCTGTTATAAATATACATTTTGTTTAAAATGTTTAAAATTTCAAATGAGCATATCTTCTTTCTTCATACTTCAATCTGTAATTTTAGAAATATGAGCTTATAATATGCTCCCACACATCTATATTATATGTTATTATTTATGTGATGGTAAAAACTCTCACTTATAGATAGAATGTTAGGCAACAAATTATGTAACCCCATAAAATGGAAATGTATATATCCATAAAAAATAAATTTATCATATACTAACATGGAGACATTTCCAAAATAAACCATGATGCTGAAAATGCATGGGGTAAAACAGTGTGTGCATTTTCTGAATATACAAGCTGTATGCCCTTACCATCTTTCTTCTTTTATATAAAGAGATGGATGTAGTTTATTCTAAAGCAGGAAACAGTGACAAGAGGCCATGGTGGGAGGGAGATTCTATGGTCCTTTGTGCCTTTTGAATTTCAATCATGTGAATATCTTACTTAGACATTTTAAAATAAAATGAGGTTTTTACCCTGTGAATTTTTGTGCTTCAGTAGTCCCCCTGGGTAACTTCCTCAACCACTAAAGGAGGCCTCAGAAGGCCGTGGAGGGGCAGCCGCAGCTCCATGGCCACCATGCACAGACTGTCTGCGAGGTTCAGCTCCAAGGAAGCTCAACAATGAAGCGTGTCCTGCTTCTGAATGCCATTGTCCCCTGAACAGAACAAGGGTTATCCTCCTTCCTTCTGCCCCCAATGGGGTGTTGGGCTGTGGAGGCTGCAGGGGAGCATAAGTAGCATTGAGAAAATCATGCTCCTCTCCAGGACCTTCACACCGAAAGAAAGCAGACTCGGAAAACTGGGAGGCTGTGTCTCACCCAGTCGGGAGAGGGAGGAGGTTAGAATGGTGCTATTTCATCGGCTTCTACAGGGACTGGCTGGGAAAGCAGAGGCGGGGCGGTGGCGGGGTGTGTGGGGGGGGGCGGGCAACCAGTGCCTTCACTGTCCTAACTCAGCATCCCACTTGTCACTCTTGGGTTAAACTACATAAAAGGAGGAAGATTAGAGACGGGGAGTGGGAGGTGACTCAGTTGCTCCCACAGTGCCATTTTGGTGAAATCACTGTGGTCATTGTCAAGTGAGGATAACTTCTAGACACAGAAATACAGCAATTATTAATGAACAGGAGGACTGTGACAGAGAATACTGAAAGGCTGAAGGAGTCCTAAAGTTTCCCTGCTGAGTGCGTTGCAAGCATGTCCATCCAAACACGGAAGTGCATGAGGCCATATGCATCAACTGCAGTATCAGATATGAAGCAGGTGAACAGTGCTAGAGTTCAAGACAATATTTTAACAATTAGCAAGCCAATAACAAAGCAGAATCTATGCATTTATTAGTTACCTATGTTCCAGCAATTGTTGGTTGAGACTTTAATTCTGAAATGTGGCATTCTAGTGCTAGGACAACCCAGAAGAGGGCTGGGGGCTGAGAAAGGAAAGTCTCTTTAACTCTTGTGGGGCTCATTTAATTCAGTAAATTTTTCTCGGAGTACCACTATCTGTTAGACACTCTACTAACCCGACATAATTTCAGTCAACAGCGAGACTGACAGGCAATTTCAAAACAAAGCTAGACCAAAGCAAAAGTAACAAGGCAAGTTGAAATGATACACAGCATAAGACAAGCAACTCACAGTGGAAGGCATATGAGAAGGTAGCCAGACAAGGTGGGACCAAACACAGCTTTGACTGACACATTTCAAATATTCAAATTTCTCTAAATATCTTAGTTATTTAAATCTTAAACTATTTCAATTAATTTTAATATTTTAAAATTTTAAATATTTAACTACTGCTACAAAAACAGAGTTTGAATACGAAACTTTAAAGGCTCTTACAAATCTTGGGCTGCATCATTCCTGAGCAGTATGAATACATTCTAATGCCTCAGAATAAGAAGAAAAAAACTGCTGGGCTTGGTGGCACATGCCATTATTCCCAGGATTTGGGAGACAGGTGGAACTCTGTGAGTTCAAGGCCAGTCTGATCTACATAGGGAGTTTTGGGATAGCTGGAGCTACGTCATGAGACCTGATATCCAAAAGAAAAAGAAAATATAAAAGAAGACCCAAAGCATGTGAATTTTCCAAAGTCATTTTAAAATACAAACACTTCCTTGCCGTTCTTTCATATATTCATCTTATGCTGAGTGATTAACAGAAAGGAATACAGGTATTAGTATCTTATGTGCATCACAGATGTCTTGTAAGTAAGCGCATTGACATCAGTGCATTTTCCTGCTGGGAGGATGCTAGCACTCTCGGTGACTTGACTATGTAACTCTAAAGCAGTGCTGTTCAGCAGAAACATGCCACAAGCTACATATGGCATTGAAAGCTCTCTAGCTGCCATGTCAAAACTTAGAAAGAAATAACTTTGTTGAATTGAATTGTTTTATAGGGTTGGGGACTGAATGCATGCTACATGAGTACTCTACCTCTGAGCTACATCCCCCTAGCCTATGATCAATTAAAAAAGTAATTATTTAGGCCAATACCAAAAAAGATATTATTTCAACTTCACATATGAAAATAATCTATGGAGGTGTTTCTTCATTCTGTGTTTAAACCTCTGTGAGCTATGGCATATGTCTCCACATCCCTCAGCTCTGAATCGCACAATACTGAGTTGTCCTTAGGTCCATGGTGCAGCTATGAGGCCACACGGTCAAGGGAGCCTGCACAGGCATCATACCTCACAACAAACAAGTCCCTAACCGAACAACAAAGTATGATATTATTGTGTGGGCTCATTGTTTTTTAGGTTAACTTATTCTGTGGAATTTTTAAGCAACAAAGATGAGACAATAGATAAATATCTAATACCCAATATAAAAATTTAAAAACTTTGCATCTACTGAAATCGTGTTTTGTCTAAAGGTATCTAATGTTGAAACAGAACTTAGCCCCTCCCTCAGAATTTACTCCATGCTGTGGTCATCTGTGTTACTGTACAGTCCAAGAAGGGCAATGGCAGCTGTACATAAGAGCCTTGCTTTCCATCAGTCCTTTTACCTTTAGCTTGTATCCCAAGCACTTCAGTCCCAACCAGTTGGTGCAACTGAACATCTGATGGGGTAAAGCTTGAATTAGAATCTACTAAATGTGAATGTCCAGACCCTTTCTCTGAGTCAATAAGGCAAATCAACATGGAAACACTGAAATCAAGTATATGTATGACACTCACTTCTTATTGGCTATATAAATCTTTTAATGACCACCTAGAACTTTGTAAAGGCTAAAATGTGCATGGTTGTGTGTGAATTGTCCTTTAAATCCAGACTTTTATTTTAGAATAATTTTCTTTTATGTGTATGAGTGCTTTGCCAGAATGTATGTCTGTGAACCACATGTGTCCTGGGTCCTCTGAAAAACAAGGGCTCTTAAACTCTGCGCCATCTCCCCAGCCCCAATCCACACGTCGTGATCATAAACTAAACATAGAAGAGACACTTGATGTCCATCTTCAAGTATACCTGGAGTATTTGAAATCTATGTTAACTATAGGTCTAATTGGGTTTCTTTTCCTTTCAGATAACTGCAGGGTAGCCATGGTTTAAGAAACATTCCAGTCCCAATTCCACATTTTGAAGATGGAGAAACTGAGTCCTGGAGAAAGGACCTACAAAAGCGTGCTGATTACTAACTGAGAAAGCGAAGTCTTCGCTCCCAACCCAGGCTACACAAACATGCTTTCACGACCCGCTTCAGTGAGGGTGTTTTTACAGGTAAACCAGCTTCTGTATTCCTCAGATGGTGTGGAAGGTAGAACACAGATGACTTTCAATCAATAATTTCTTATTCAATTACTGTAAGAATGTTTTCACGGATCGCAGATAGACCATTGTGCCCACCTTTAAAAAGCAAAGAAAAGAAAACCTGACATACAAAACTTTTTACTTGCTCCACATATAAATTAGGAAGTGATTATTTGCATTACAAAAGATTGCACTTTTCAAAAAAAAAAGATAAGTAACAAGGTTCCTTGAAATATCAAGTCCCTTGGTAGAACAAAATTTTTATCCAGTTTGCAGAAGGAAATAGGGATGCGCAAAATTCAGCTAAGCTTAACTCCTGCTTAGAAATCTTCCCTGGCCCGTGGTCCTCCCTTGTGCTTTTTCCTGCGGGACCTCTATCCTGGATATTATCCATTACACATTCCAGTATTCGTGCAATAAAGCATTGCTTACCCATAGCTATAGGGCATGGAAGTTCCAGAGACTGTCAAGGGTACTGGAGTACAGCGGGTAATTAAACAAAGCAGTCTGGTCTTAACACCAATCTCATTTGTGCTGGTCCTCATGTTCTGCTGCCTTCTGACATTCGGAGCTCCTCAACAGGTGGGTGGTTTTCTGTTCATAACTAAGCCCCTGGGGCCGGGCCTGGCATCTCACTCACAGAATTAAGCAAATCAACAAGGGATGGAAAGTGATTTTTGTGTGCCACCATGTACCCTCTGTGGTTCTAGGCTCATGGAGGAACCATCATTTCATTCAGGTTTTTGTGCATAAGTGATGGGATTCGGTTGTGTGGTCCTTCATCAGGCTCAGGAGTTAGGTGAGGTGGAAAGTGGTGGAGAATGTGAGTCCACATGCATATGACACTCTTGAGCTCAGGCAATCTCTGAGCATGGAGCAAAGACACAATGTAACACGAGTAAGAGGCATTAATTCCAGCCGTGGAACAGACACAGGTAAGAAAGCAAGCCCCTCTTTATTATTTCCTCTTGTCCTACAGACATATTCTGTATTTCTACTGCAGGAAATGTTCTGACAAGGATATATGAGGCATCCATAGCCTCTCCTTGTGATTCATCCACAGAGCAAAGCCCTTGGTAGACAGGGGCACATTTTCAAGTAAGCACACACCAACACCTTTTTTCATTTCAGTGGTTCTTTGGGTATCTTCTGACAATAGTTTAGGCACTGTAAACGTTCAAGTCTCCAGTCCCACAGGCTCGGGGCTGTACCCTGGCTCTGCCACTTCTTAGTCACGTGGTCTCTGAGAGGGACACGAGCTGACGGACTGAGGATGCTGAGGGCGGTGAAGACAAATGCAGAGCAGACAGTAACAGGAGAGGGCAGACCTGGCCGTCCGGCACACAGGAAGCAGTCACTGCACTGCAGATTATCCAAGACCTAGGCAGGGACCAGGGGTGAGCAGCTATTCCAGAACATGCTAGAAAAAGACAATGGACTGGGAGCGGTTAGAGGACTGTGAGGAGGCACAGAAGACAGACCGGCCTTTTGATTGACACCTCATACAATGGAACGGGAAACAGGGAACTCTAGAGCAAAAGCAGAAAACATGCTAGAGAAAACTACAGAAATTTTACAAGCCTTTCAAAAGGAACATGAGGGTTGCCCATCAAAGGAGTACATCCAAGACCATTTTTGTCATAATTCTGCTTTTAAATTTTGTTGTGAAACCCTGAGCTATTCTTTTTTTTTTTTTCTCCCAGGGAAGATATGATGTTTCTTCATGAATATCCACTGGGGTTTTTTCTTACACACTGGAAAAGATTCATCTTCCTAAATGCATTAGGAAAGATGCTCTCAAACATTCACAGTTATAGGTGCATATCGGGGAAGGTTTTCAAGCCAAGGCCCATGGAGTGCTAGTCAAACCGCAGTGCTCTGTAGAATAAACCAAGCTGCATCTTCAAACACAGATAATTCTAGTTACCATCTATAGCTCCCAAACATCTTCAAACTTAAAGGACGGACGGACACATACATACATACACACACACACACACACACACACACACACACACACACACACACGCTCACCAAAACAACAAAACAGCATTGACAATAACTTAATTGAAAGAAATTTTTGTGAGCTAGGAATTTTGTAACCAGCCAAGTTATAATTCAAGTATGATAATAATAATAAAAATAAAATATTCAAGGGTTCAGAAAATCTAACACGTAAATCACTTAAAACCACTTCAAGATGTACTCCAGTTAACTGAGAAATGAATCAAAGTGGAGATGCTGTGGTTTGACAGGATTCAGATTGGAAGTGAGACATAAGTGACTGGGGAGCTGAGGAAAATGTTACAGAAGTGCATCTAAATTTTAATATTGCGAAATAATTTGGTTGTAATAAACTAAGTTCAAAACAATAGGTTTCACCCAAAAGGTGCACATTTTTAATGCCACAAGTTTTAATTAAGAATCACACAAAGACAAAATTTCCAAGCAAACATTACGAT
This sequence comes from Onychomys torridus, assembly GCF_903995425.1. Classification (NCBI taxonomy): domain Eukaryota; kingdom Metazoa; phylum Chordata; class Mammalia; order Rodentia; family Cricetidae; genus Onychomys; species Onychomys torridus. The sequence goes on along the minus strand of NC_050456.1, from coordinate 22,400,108 downwards.
GCTCACTTTCCTAGATCATCTTGATTAGGTCATAAAGTACACAGATACTTGGACAAACATTTTACTGAATGCTTCTGTGATATTCTTGTAGGATAAGGTTAAATGTAAAACAGTGAGAAAAGATTACACTGCTTAATGGGATTGGCATCTAACCAAACACTGAAAAAACTAAAAAGAACAAAACCCTGGTATATGCAACCTTCAGGAAACAACAAGCCACAGTTCTTCCTGTTTGCCAAGCCTCTGACTGAATATCACCCCAACACACACACACACACACACACGCATGCACGCACGCACGCACGCACGCACGCACGCACGCACGCGCAACCACTGGACAACCCAGCCTCCCATATGCATATCTTAAAAGATAGCCATTCTTTATTAGGGAAGTACAAATCAAATTACAAGTAGGTGCCATTTTCCTCGCAACAGGATGATGGCGAATATCAAGGAATTTCCTCTATAAAGAAAACATGGAAAATAAGTGTTGTTGAGAATGAAAAGAAAATACAAGTTTCTTTACAGTGTGTTCATAGTTTCACTAAGATGTTAGTGTACTCATGATATTCTTAAGTTCAATAGTAATGAAGAAATTCCAAAAGGAAAATTTGATAAATTTAAGTCTGCACAAAGGAAAAACTTATCTATAGTTAAATAACAACCCAAAAAGGAAATAGTAAGGCTTCAAACAGTTTATCACAAGTAGTTCACAGTGATCAGCTATAGCCCCTGACTTTCCAGGAAGAAATTAAGAAGGGTCTATTGAATGACATAAGAAATAAAAATATAAAACCATGTATTCAACACAATTTAATTGTATGATTTCCAAAGAAACACTGGTTTCACTATCAAATGAACAAATGCTCTTAAAAACAGCCTTGAAAAGATGAGGTGAGGCCCTTATTTTCACTGGGTAGGTAGTTCTTCTTGCTGGAGAGTATACTCCTATCCATACACATGGGACAGACACCACTGGGTGCAAACACATACACCACAGTTCTATCCCCACAGAATAACCTTAACAAGAAATATTCAAACAAAATTTACATAAAATGCTCACAAGTTCATTTATAATAGTGAACACCCAGTAGCAAACATACAGGAAGCAACCTAAACAATTTATTGATTACTAATTAAATCACAGTATGTCCTTGTTATAGATCTTTGAAATGATGCTTTGAAACAATGCTTAATGATGTGATATATGCCAATGAAGTATTTTAAAATCACTTTTAAAAATCAAACACAGATAATTTTAGAAGTATGGAAAGAAATCTAAGTGTTATAAACTAGCTAATGTGCCTAGGGGGATTGTCCACTGTGATCTTAACATTTGTCTATACTCTAACAAGCCTCCATGACATGCTCACTTTGCTTAGATAGCCAGAGAAAAATAACTAAGTAAATTCCCTCTTGCTACTTCGCCTTGGTGTCTAGTCTACAAGCGTTTCTCTAAAATGCTTTGTGCACTAACCACTTATATCATCCCCCACCTCATGGCAAACAAAAGCACCAGTAACAGTGAAGTGTATTGCCCAGTGATGACTTGCCTTAAGATAAGAGAATAACATGCTTAATATGAGGGCCTCGGGATCAATTTCAGGCAAGCACACACCGCTCATGCAATTGATTGGCATGTTAACTTCTTGACAAAATAATAAGTGACTGCAGGTGTCAATCATTGTCTCAATGTATTCCATTGTACACTTTTGGTATCAACATGATTAAATTATGATTGTGTCCCAAATACAACGAAGTATTGTGAAATTACTTCTCCTCTTGGGAAACTGCTGCCCTGGTGCTCAGCCATTGTCTGGCCAAAAGAAAAGAGAAGCCAAACTCACTGATTGCTTTCTGAATTGGAGATCCGATATGGACAGCTTGAGGAGTGTCTACTTATGGCTGGCCTTAGTCAATAGGCTTTCTTAATTGTATCGTTGGCTTCTAAATTCAGCCGGTCCTGACAGCCTCCCTCATCTCATGGCCCACTCTCCTGACACTCTCTGTTCCTCCTCTACCTTTTGCTGTTTTCATCCCAAAGGAAGAAAGAGAGACATGCCTGCTCCTTTTTTTCCACAGATTTTTTTGTTTGTCTTTTTAAAACTGAATTTCCAATGCATTTGCCTTCTAAGAATTAGAATCCCGATGGGAAAAGCAAACAAAAATCGAAGTATGAAAGGGAAATGACACAGTGGAGGATGCATGAATTCAATAAATAAACACAATGCAAATGAGAGAGTTCACGAGACGCAGATGCATCCTGCCAACCCCAGCACTTCGAGAAAGACCAAAGATACACCAGCCAGCCCAGCATTCAAAGGAAAGGGTCACACACTGAAGTAATGTTCATCAATGTACCAGCTACAATTTCTTCCCTATAAATAGATAAATTGCCAAAAAATCCTTTTCTGTTTGTTGTTTTTGTTTCTCCCTTTGCATATTGCTGAAATCATCTTCTGTCTCCATACTTCCTTTCAACAGGAGTGCAATCCATTTCCTAATACTGGAGTGATGTATTAGCCACCTGAGTGTCAAACTTGCTTTTCCTCATTTTCAGGGGATATTTATGTCACAAAATGCCATACTTATTTCAATATAATTTATTGTACAGAAGTGGTGTTTCTATGAATTAAAACCAAGACACTGAACCCCACCACCACAAAGGAGTGGTGGGCATATATTTCGTCGCAGCCTGACTAGAAACACTTGAATATAGATTCAGAATGGGGAGCACTGCTGGAATAATTAGGAACGAACACTGATGGCAAACAACATCCAAAATGGAAGCCCTGGAAAAATGAAAATCACTGAAACTTGGATAGACACCTTTCTGAAGAGAAAGGAAATCATTCAGGCAGAATGTTCTAGGGTTCGCACACCAAATGCAGGAGCACACAGAGCAAGTATGTGGCAACCAGACACTCTCGGTGCAGTCCAGTAGATCCCCTATGAAGGTAGAAGCGCTCATTCTGGGATGTGCATTTGTGGTTAGGGCAGTTTCCAGCCCCACAAGGGCGCCGAGCATTTCAAATGTGGTCAGTGCAACTGACGGGATCTAACAAGGATGCTATTTGATTCTGAGAATTTAAATTTACACAATCGCCAGGTGGTGGTGGCACACACCTTTAATCCCAACACTCAGGAGGCAGAGACAGGTGGCTCTCTGTGAGTTCGAGGCCAGCCTGGTCTACAGAGTGAGTTCCAGGAAAGGCTCAAAGCTACACAGAGAAACCCCATCTTGAAAAACCATAAACAAACAAACAAATAAATAAATAAATTTACACAGTCACATGACGCTAGTGGGTACCATGTTGGACTGAACGGCACTGTCAGAACTGAAATAGTCCACTATCAGAACAAAAGAGCAAAGTCAGATAAATCCTGAAGAAATAATCCAGGTATTCAATTCCTCTATGAGCCAGTGCACAGACGCAGTGTTTAAAATAATTCAAGCATCCACTTCTCCATATCAGTCCACGTCTCCAGTCATTCAACTAAAATACTCTAGTGAAACAATACTTCCATCCCATCCTCTGTTGTTCAAAAAAAAAAGGTCAAGGATTATTTTTTTAAAGATTCACTTAATTCTAACAGGAGAATTGCACTATGCTGAATGTACAGCCAGTCTAGGACAAACCTTCTGAATGGTATAGGTGCAACACAATGGATACCAGGAAACAAATATGTACGTGTACAGAGATGAGCAGAGGAAGGCAAGCAATGCCACAAGCCGAGTTGTGGCAGCATGCTTGCAATAGAGACAGGCACGTCCGCAGGCTTGCTAACTAGACAGCCTAGTCTATTGAGAAAGTTCCAGCCCAGTGAAAGGCCCTATCTCAAAACAGGGAAATAGCACCTGAGGGACATACTCTGACCTTCACATGCATGTGAGCACACACGCACACGCACGCGCGCACACACACACACACGCACACAAGAATTTCAACATCCTATGACTGTATGTCCATCCATATTTTGCCATATTTTACTGATATATGTGCTTGACAAGCCATGAATAACTATTTTGTCTTTTTCCTTGAAGTGATCGTATGACTACCCTCATACACTCAACTGAGAGTATTACTCATTTGGATATCTGCTTCCAAAGATCTGTCAAAATACCTGGGAGAAAAAAAAAACCAGTAAGTTTAGGTGAATCTAAGGGGCAGAAAACTTGTTACCCAGATAAACTTTTGAAACTTAACTTAAATATTTTCCACCCACCAACTGAGTATGCTTGCCAAAAAAAAAAAAAAAAAAAAAAAAAACTTTCTTTTTGAACAACACAGCCCCTTTTGGTAATACACAGAGGTCTTTCTTCTGCTTCCTCTTTTGTCCAATGCCAAGACAGATTATTCTAGAAAACACTGTCCAGTAACTGTAAAGTTAGGTCTATGAAACCTATAAACCTGTAGCTCATTTAACTTTTGGTTAAACTATAAAATTTCAGGTAGGTTTACACACATCAGCATCCTGAGTTTAATCATAAGTAAGCCTGGTGTGATCATCAGATCATTGCTTCAGTCCCCCCCACCCCACCCTCTATGACCACCATTAAACCTCCTTGAGTTTTGAAATGGTAGAAAATTCACAGAAAATGGCATTTACATCCAGGTGCAAAGATATTCTGTGTCTCCTTAGACAGAACAGAAAACACAACGGAATCACAACTGGCTGCACACGCAGCTCCTTCATGGAGGTACTTTCTTCCCACCCTGAATTTGTCACATGAAGAACTCTTTTCAAGTATGCTTGCTACCCCAGAGATGAATAAAACAATTTCATGCTTAAACTTTCTCTATGTCTTTGCCTGTATTCAGGAAGTAATTGTATGAATACAGTTTTGGTGGTCCTAGAATAGGTACTGATGAGTAAAAATTATTACTATGAGTCAACTTTATTCATAATTTCCAGAGACTGAAGATATGATAAACTCCAAGAAAATGAATGGCATGTACAACTGTCAATGAGGTGAGCAAGTTGTTCCACTATCTCTAATTTTTTTTTAGAAAAACAACAACAACAACAGCAAAAAAAAAAAAAAAAAAAAAAAAAAAAAAAACCAGCAGACCCCAGACTAACAACTCCTTTGTACAAACCCAAATATTCTGTTCAGAGGATTATTCCTCCCTCTTTTCTGACTGTGACATTAGCTGTAAAGCAAAGGATAACTAGGCTACAATCCTCAGCCCCAGAGAGACTAGGTAACAAGGAGGGCCCAAAGAGGGATGCATGGACATTGCTGGGAAGGGGAAATAGAAGAGATCTCCTGGGGTTGGGGGAATGGGAACATAAAGGATCGGATTGGGTGGTTTGGGGGTGGGATGGAGGGGGAGAGTAATGAAAGAGATGTCTTGTTTGGGGTGGGGGGCATTTCCAGGTCAGGGAGAAACCTGGCGCCAGGGAAATGCCCAGAAATCCACAAGGATGACTCCAGGGGGGAAATATATATAAATATACTGGCTCACTCACAATAGACTTATGTACTTAAACAAGGTTCATATATTCTGGCCAGTGATGGAGCACCAGGGAAGCCTTCCCAGCGAAGAACTCTGTCCACAGTTTGTTGCATTTAGAACATCAAAACACCTTAGTTATGATGGTTCAGAAAACATACAATGGAGTTGGGAATAACAGTGAAAATCGTGTTCAAAGGTAGTTGCAAACTGCCTTTTCACGTCATCCAGAAACAGATCTATTAAGCCATCATTGGTATGCAAATTTAAATTGACTATTAAATATAGTTTCATTGTAAGTCCTTGGTTAGTTACTATAGGTAATATGAATGAGGTTTTTTTCATTAATGTCATAATTTCTCACTGATCTTGATAATAGCTAAAGATTCAAACAGTGAAAACTGGTTGATGTATATATGAAACCACTTTTACTCATACCTACATACATTGAGTCTGAAAACAAGACTTGATTTAAAATAATGCCAATCAGAATGTCCTTTTTAAAATCCAACAGATACATAAAAACTCATACATCAACTTTCTCACTTAAAAAAATTAGTAATCTGGGTTGATAGAGACCCTAGCAAAAAGTTTTCAATGATTAAGCTGTCAAGTAAATGATTCAGTTTGCCTTGGAACTCTGTAGCTGATACCGGAGGCGATACCAGTCACATTGGAGCCTTACATCTCTGAAATTCCTTGATTAAGATTTTCGTGCCAATAGTCCAACCACTCACCCTTAGTCAATAAAACCATTCATTCTACTGCTTTAGTGTCTTTGTGCTAATTCAATTATGTTTCTTATTTCTGCCTGTGTTTTATATAAGTGTTACTTTAACAGCCAGACAGTGGGATTTTTTTTCTTGAGTTCTAGCAAATGACTCTTCCGAAGAGTGTCGATTTGTACTTGACCACATAGAACACAGATTATTTCTTAAATTTTAAGGAGAACAGAAAAGCCAGGAAGCTTCAGTATATTCATTCATCTTCTGTCAGTGCCCATGAGGAAAAACAAGGGGTGCGCGCCCACACGTGTGCCTGTGCCAGTGCCTGCATGTATGTGTACACAGAGTGATTCTGTAGCTTTCCCTCTGATTGGGGGCGGGCGGGGGCATTGGAGCAGAATCTTAGCAACTACATGGAAATGCTCTAGATGAAAACACTGGCCCCTTTCCATGGAGCTGGCAATCCAACATTTACACATTGTTCCCATCAACATTCTAACAGGTACACAGCATACACCACCCAAAATGCCAAGGCCAGGGCTGCTGTGTTTGCAGGAGCAGCGGTTGCTAAAACAGAGGCTTAGCATGTCCCTGCATGTCCAGAAGCAAAAAAAAAAAAAAGAAGAAGAAGAAGAAGAAGACACTTGAAAGCATTGGCCAAAACAAACCACATAGCACAGACTTGAAGTAAGGCTGACTTGGGTGCCAGTCTCCAATCTCGGGTCTAAAATTGACTGGTTATTATATGACAGAGGCTCAGTCACCACTGCTGTTTGTAAAATGGAGACCCTGACACTTACATCATAAAGTGGCTGATGGGATTAAATAAAATGGAATTACACTAGTATTACTACTCATTAGTCAGACATGACAGGAAGCTGTTTAGAACCCCAATAATCGCCTCTATTATCATTGTCTTAACAATTTTATAGGCAGGTCATCACAGACATGGTTTTATGTTTGTTAGTTTCATTTTTTTTTTCAGGGCCAAAGAATTTCTTTTTAAAAGGTGGTTATTGGTTATTGCACAGGAATGATCCAAACCTAAGGCCACTTACAAAATGTCTGTTTTTGCACTGCCTTTTCTTCATGAGATATATTCTACCCGGTGGGAAAACCTGTTCAGAATCAAGTCCATTTCACTGGAAGGGCAGTCCTACTTCTACCTACAATCAAAGGTGATAATGCAGGGATTCGTAATGCTTCCTGTCTATGGGGAACCAGTGATCTCAATGGGCTGTGCTTATTTATTTCAAAATTACTTAACTCTACCGTACTCTAATATTAACATTTTACTAAGTTTCTTTTAGTTTTCCCTTCTTTAGAATTCCAAGAGTCTAAAGAATCATTTCTCAGTTGGAGTTTTTGTTTTCCTCCATTCAGAAAATTTAGAATATTATGTTTGAATCAACAACATTTGCTGTTCATAACCAGCAACTCCCAAAGCAACTCAAACCTTTCTACTGGTGTTTCTATAAGATGCTGTCCTTCTGTAATAACAACATCAATAAACAAAGTATTTTTAGTAAAATTCAATGGATGTGTGTATTATTTTGAAACATTCTATTGCTTAAACACAGCTCTCCAACTGACACCTGGTGTAACAGGATCCAAAAATCATAAGAGCCAAGGAGAAAGACATTTCAATATTACATTAAGAAATCTGCTCAGAACGTGTGACTCACCAGATGCCACCACAATCAGCTCTTGGTTTAGTGGCATCGACAGTGAGATGCCAGAGTTCAGGCTGGAAGCAAGTTTGCCTCACTTCTGCCTGTCGGGACCATCAGAGCTGGCGGTGGTTAGGAAAGGCTGCTAGGCAAATAGGCAACTGTGTTGAATACCTTTCTAGCAAAGACATGACTAAAAGCAACATCTGAACTGTCACATCAAGCAGGGATGTGGGGTGGGGGGCAGGTGTTGTGACAGTTCTCAGGTGACATTTATAAATCTTGATCAAATGTAATTTAATGTGCAAAGGAAGGACCATCAAAGGATAAGAACTGCCATCAATCTGGTAGCCAATAATCCAGGACCAAAAGCTCCATCAGAAGTCCCCAGCCTTTTGACAGGGACTCGATGCCGCTGTACACAAAAATGTTGGGTGTCTTTGGACACTGCAGGTTGGACACACCTATTGGGTGTACATAGTCACATTGCAATTAAAGGCTGGGGTGCCCTAGAGCTAAAAACTTGTATTTACCCTTGCTAACCTCTCTTTGATCAGCAGACCATAAAGAAAAACTGTCTTCTAGCACATTTCCCAGTAGAAAGTTCTAATCACTCAGACATGACTGTATCTTTATTAAGATCTAAGAGATAAATACAGTACCAGGGTGCTGGGCAGAGACATGACTGCATTACCACACCACAGCTAAACGTAAACAGGCTAACTTCTGGTGAGAGCAAAGTTCCACTGACTGTCTTCTTGTCCACCGACTCCTTACACACAACGCAACCTCTTCCTGCTTAAAAGCATCTTCTGAGCACATCCTAAGGGGCCGAGAATGGGATTCCGTGGTAAAGTATCTGCATGGACTGATAAGGCCCTGCGCCCACAAAGGACTAAAAAAAATCAAAACAATAACAACACACACACACACACACACACACACACACACACACACACACACACCAAAACAGTTCCGAGGCACTGGCTAAAGTAGAAGTCATCTTCAAATCAAAATTAAAATCAGCAGTCCCCTGTGTGCCGTTATTTTAACTAAATAAAATTTCAGCATTCTTTAGAAAACATTTAGGCCAAACATTTGCCTGTAACACTGTGCTTTTCAAGTGTTATTTTGATGTAAAATGGAGTGTTTAAGGATGGAAATTCCCTCCAGCACTCTGAGATGATAGCGCAGTTGACAGTGTCAAAAGTCATGCTGAGATCAAGGCAAATGCATGTGGAAGAAGAACGACCGCATTCATAAAGAGGTCGTTTAAAACCTCTTTGCTGTGCCACAAACTAAGACACGACTAGAATCTCATCAAAGCCAGAGCAGAGAGGAAAAAGTGCAAGTGTCCATCCTCAACTAGAAGGAAAACCACCCACCAAAACTGCTGAAAGATTCAATGCCTAAGGACAAATGCATTTGTTTGAGTCGAAGCATAGCTGGCATTTCATGAACAGCAAACTGTAACTCAACATAACCAATGAACCTCCAAAAGAAGGGAGTCTCCTCATTTTCACACAGAAGCCAGCTGCACTGTGTGTTAGGCTGTCCCAAGCGACTTCTTACTAATTTTCATTTGTAAATGACTCCTGCACCTTTCTGTACTCCTCTCTGTGGACCTGGCCACTTGTCCCATAATTTTTCAACCTTGGTCCAGGGAACATCTCTCTATTGTCCTAAGAGAGAGGGAACTTCTGTGGCTTCCTCCTTGCCTTGTGCATCCTGCTTGGTCGCCACTAAAACAGAAACCTCTGAGAGAGAGAGCCGTAAAGGGTGGAAGCCACATTCCTGCTGAAGTTTCTCTTTGAGTATCATCTGCATTGTCTGATTAAAATGCTCAACCCTGTCACCCTTCTATAAAGCCAGGGATAGCTTTACAACAGGCACAGTATTATTTTACTCTCTACTGTTTACTATTATGGGCATGTTGCCAAATGACTCTTCACCATTAATTATTTTATTATCAGTCACAGACTGGTGCTCAGATATTCACCACATCGGGTTCTCATAGGTGAACTGCTAAGCTTGATAGCTGGCTTGACCAGTGCCTTTTTACACACTAGTAATGATAATCAAAACATTGCCAAACTCCAACAGGTCCTCAAAGACTCCGAGATGAACAGTTACCAAGGAAAGACTGCTAATCTACCCTGAAGCAAGCATTTCATGTTTTGTATTGGAGACATTTCTGCCTGTTTATGTGGGGTATGTGAATGTGTGTGTGTGTGTGTGTGTGTGTATCCTCACCACTGCAGGTTCCTAATCCTAATGCTACATGTACATTATATGACAAATATACTATAGTATATTTCATTATATATTTTTGGTTTATTCTGTGTTGCTACGAATTATTTCATCATATCAGTAACACTCATGTAGGAATTCTGTCCACTACACAGAGTAGGAGTTGGAGAACTGAAGCCGGTTCATAAACTATCCATACCATATTTACCTACTGAAGAAATATCAATCCAAACTATACAAGCCCTATATTAGTGTATTCACCCATCAGATCACCTAAGACACGTGATCAAACAGAAATTTCCTTTTAGCTGTAGGATTTGTGCAGTTTGGACAAATACTTATCACCAAGTTCTTATCTAAAACACACTTCACAGGCTTCATATAAGGATAAACAGAAAATCGAGGAAGTACCCGATAAAACGGTTCTCAGTACAACAAATGTGAGTTGTTTTCTTGTTTCCGTTTGCTCCTAGAGCTGCTGTCCTGCTCTTGGAACTGATGCTTTAGATAAACTGTCCTAATTAAAGTCTCTAAGCATTTTGTGACTTTTTTGAGCATAGGAGTTTATCGCAAACTATGTTTCCCTTCAGGACCATGATTCCTTGTCCTAAGGTTCCTATCCCTCACCACTTATGGCTCCTCTTCAGCTCCTTGGCCCAGCTTCCCTTCTCACCACACACAGTCCTGGGAGTTACCGCCATGTTCTTGTCTTCCCCGGCAACTGGTCACATGACAGTTCTCCCACCAACTTTCCACTCCCCTAGCTCTACTTTATAGACCTAAACTGCTAGTCTCTTCTGACCAATAAACAGTGACTATGTATTCAAGATCGTCTGGACACGGCCCTTCCACTGTCCTTACCACCTTAGCATCCTTGAACTTACTTCTGGACTCAGAAGCCCAAGCTAGAAGGAAACAAGGTAGACTTACACCAGCCTGACACTGCCCTTTTTAAGCGGCCACCCAGGCTGGGAGCTGGGAGCCATCACTCATCACCTGAGCCTAGGTCTTGAGTCAAGCTTAACTAGACCATCAGCATCTACTCTATCAGTTTCTCAGTCTTTTCCTCCTAGCATCCAATCCAAGTGCCACATTCTTTGCAGCTTAAACCAAGGATCCAAGCCTTTCAAGTTCTCTCATGGTACTTTCTTTCCAGGGTTATAGCCCCTTAGCTTGGTCCTCCCCAAGTCTGCCTGTTCAGTCCTGTGTTCAGGCATACTTGAAACCCAGCATTTAAATACATTCACAACCTTCCTGAAGAACCCACTCTCCACACACTTTCCCCTACTTTCTTTGTGAGGTAAGAAGCAAGGGATCCTGCAAGCTTCATTTCAGAGACCAGATTCCTGGGCCCCAGGCCATGCCCCAGGTAGTATGTAACACAGCTCATTGCAGGCTTCTTTTAAATAAGTCTGTCTAAGGACTTTTACCTTACACCCAGAAAAGGCATTTAACAAATATTGACATGAATACATACATACACACACACACACACACACACACACACACACACACACACACACACACACGGGGCTATGCAGAATTCAAAATTAATCATTTAGATCCAATACCTGCAAACCAATAACGGCCTCACTTTCCTGTTTAACTCTTGGAAGACTAATAATTAGACCATGCAGAAACCAGATGAACACAGGGCTGAGTGTGACTGGCAGCTCAATTTCAGAGAACATGGAGAGTGTGAGGAAGGAGCCATGTAAGGTAAGTGTTTAAAGGATTATCAATAGACCGATATTAAAGCTAAAACTGTTTATTTAGTCTAGAAGACAAAGTAGCCTGATTACAAGTAGATGACCTAGTTACAATCTTCAGCCTAAGAATATGATTACACAAGAGACTTAAAACTAGATTTTTTTCCTTGAGGGAAAAGGTGCTTTTTTACTCTTATCTCCCACAGAAGACAGCCCTGGAGAGCTGTTCTGCAGACACACTGGGGAGCAACAAGAACCCACAGAAGATCGGGGCTGGAGCACGGGACTCCCTTAACGGGAGCCCACAATGAGCCTGCTGTGGCTGCAAACCCTCTGAACATCCCTGAGCGAAGAACAGATGCCTAGCCTCCTATGAAGGGCTTGCATCCTTTCTGAAGGGAAACACTGAATTCGGGGAAGGACATGAAGTTCCCTACAACACAAGCTTGCATTTGCCACGTCTGCTTCCTAGGAGGACTCCAGGAAGAGAAGCAAGCTATATAAAAATGGACGTTACTAACACCAAGGAGGTTTGTTTCTCCATTTAACTTGTATTAAAATGAAGAACTGGTAGCAGTCAAACACACGCACATTTCAGAATTCATGCAAACACACACACACACACACACACACACACACACACACACACACACACACACCACCCTACTCCTACATCTTGCAAGAAGCCAATTGGCCCTAAAAGTGTCTACTGATAACTGCAGCCTTGCTTCTACTTATTAGAAAGTCCCTTTGCCTTTTTCGATTTTTGCATAACAGCATAAAGATTCCTAAACAACAAGAGAACTGAAGACAGGAAGTACTTCCATGATGCACAATTGATTCACAGTGGTCTCAGATACAGCAGAAAGACCAGGAGTTTTCAAGGCGGCATCGCTCTCAGTAAACCTACTTTCAATTTGTGCAGCCACATATTTACTTTGCACCAAGGGAAAGGAAAGACAGTCTTGCCACTCAGAGACTGCTCCTCCCCCTTTGTTTGCTTCATAGTTTCTCTGTGCTGGCCAGCTTTCAGAGGCTCTAAGTATCACTGTAGGACTGGGCATGGCTCTAAGCTACCAAGGAACTGAAGCCAGGAAGAATATTAACTTCTTGTAAGGGACTATCAGAGGACAGTCAGCTGAAAAGGAAATTATCTCATTAAAAAAATAAATAAAACAATCCTTCCTCAGGCTTGCCAAAGCCTTGGGAAAAAAAATGAATTGACGATTAAAGAAACTTCATGAAATGAATTATTCTATTAATGTTTTATCAGTTATAATTGCTCTGTGAGAAAATGTAACACATAGAGCCTGCTTAACATACAGTAGCACTTACATGTCATGTGTGGAAGAAATAACATCCTAAATTAAAAGTGGCAAACGTGCATGTTATACACTATTAGGAAGCCATGCTGAAGGCAGATGGTGCTATCTCAGGCTGAGCCACGGAGTTGTGAAAACAATATACTGATCCCAGCTCAAGAAAGTTTTTAAAAAGTTAATTTTATCTTCATAATACCTTTGAAAAGTATGACTGCATATCCTCTTATTGCCCAAATTAACCACTGCTATATTTTATATTAAATAATGCAAATGATATTTTTGCTTTTCAAGGACATTTTTTTCTTCCTGTGAACATGCAAGCTTCTGTACATACATACTCATTACTAGGTCTGCAACTACGCCTCCTGTCGCTCACAATTTTCTGGTTACATAACACTGCCATACCTGTGGCGCATTCTGAAAACACCACAATTGGGAACAAGCAGATGCATATAACCATTCAGGTATAATTTGATTGGAAGATCAAAATATTAACAACCTTGGCAAGTCACATAGCTTTCCTCAATAGCAGAAATTTCTTCTCAAGCTCATAAACCTATTAGCACCCTTTAATGTCTCAGAGAATATAACACCAATGCAGAAAATCTACTTATGGTTATATACTGAACAGGAGCCTTCAAGCTAGGGATGAAAATGAAACTCTAATTCAGGCAATCACTGCAATGCTTTCTGGATAAACTATCAAGTAACATTCACATTGTTGGCCTAAGACGTCCCTGAGCATCAATTCTATAATGATTTCTCCATTTTTGTGATTCCTACATTTATATCATTAGCTCAAAAAGAGATACATTAATGTTATGGGGGCTTTGTTGTTGTTGTTGCTGTTGTTGAGTCTTTCATTGAATTCTGAAATGAGAAGTACCATAAAGATGATTTGGTCCAATCAATGAATTTGCCTTGTGGCATCAACAGAACCCAGAGCTTGTAGTAACTTTTCAATCACTTCACAGAGAGACTTAGCCATGGAAACAGAGGCTAGAAAAACCAACCCCTACTTCCTGTTCTGGGGATTATTTACTGGACACAAAGAACTGGAGAAAATCTTGTATAAAATTCCTATGACAATGTGGACAATTTGGCATGAGGTTGAAGGTGATTTAAAAGGAGATCTTAGAGATGGGCATGGCTGCAAATGTAAGAACACCTGCCTCCCAAGCATGAGGACCTGGGTTCACATCCCTCTGTGCACATAAAAAGCTAGTCAAGGCTACACGTGCCTATTAGCCCAGAGCTGTGGGAAGTGGAAACTACAGGGCTGTTGGAGCTGGCTGGCTGACAGCCAACTCCAGGTTCAGTGAGAGACTCTATTGCAAAGAAACAAGGTAGAGAGTGATAAAGGAAGACACCCAGCAGCCCTATTGTTGACTCACACACACAGGAGCATGCATCCACACAACATACGCATATACCACACACATATATACACATACATACACATGTGTATATATATGTGTACACACAGAGAGAGAGAGAGAGAGAGAGAGAGAGAGAGAGAGAGAGAGAGAGAGAAAGACACAACACAGAAGGGGGAAGGCTATTGTCAGTACATGCAAAGGCATATGCAGGGCAAATGGTTAGCCATGTTCCCACACTAATGAAAACAAACAAAAAGCTTTTCCGAGACAATATTTCACATAAAATATAATGGTAACAAGTTATTCTGGTTGAGAAGACTGCATATGTCTAAGGGGAACACCACATGCGAGAAGAGCATTGCCACACTGATAGATCTTTAGGAGTCTATATCAATTCATTTCTTTGGTGCAAGAACTTACTGAGGATGCCATACACACTAACTAGGTACTAGTTTAGCTTTGGCAATACATTGATCAGAAACTAATAATCTACTCATTGGGTACAGAACACCATTTAACATTTGTAACAAGCAAGTGTTAATCCAGCTTCCCCACAAGTACATTGAAATACAGCACAAAAACAATTATTCCAAACAACTTTATTTAAACTGTTTTTTCCTTCTCAAATCATTTCCATCATAATGTGTGTTTCATATGAAAAAACTATAATACTCATAATACGTTATTTCAGGCAATATTTAAGACAACAAGAGTTGTAGGAGCCCACAAAGATTCCAACTTGTTTGACTCAAGGTCAGAGAGTCAGAGCTTAGGTTGCTCTCCAAGGCTGCATAATAGAGTGCAAAGACATGGTCACCAGGTGTCTTATACTTCTAGGCCTAAATACAAGATGCTTTTCCGTGGGGTGTGGTTACCAGGTGTTTTGAAGGGTCTACACTTGGTTGTACGTTGTGCTTTGATCTTGACTCACACACATAGGAGCATGCATCCACACAACATATGCATATACCACACACATATATACACTTTTGCCACTCCCCTTGCTTGTGTATAAAAAGCCCATTAGAAATAAATTCAAAGGCTGGGTGGTCTTGGTGCATACCTTTGATCCCAGCACTCAGGAGGCAGAGCCAGGCAGATCTCTGTGAGTTTGAGGCCAGCCTGGTCTACAGAGCGACAGGCATCAAAACTACACAGAGAAACCCTGTCTCAAACAAACAAACAAAAAAAGCCGGGCAGTGGTGGTACACAAATACCAGCACACAGGAGGCAGAGGCAGGTGGATCTCTGTGAGTTCGAGGCTAGCCTTGGGCTACAAAGTGAGTTCCAGGAAAGGCACAAAGCTACATAGAGAAACCTTGTCTAGAAAAACAAAACAAAACAAAACAAAACAAAAAAACCTTGAGGCTGCTGGGTATTGACCCAGGGCCCCCCCCCCCAAAGCTATCCTGTGTCTGTTTTTTCTTTGTCTAAATCCATATTTATTCTTATTATTTCATAATTCCTCTCTACCCTCTTCAAGTGACCCTTAGATAGGTCAGGGCTGGACCCCAAAACTGACCCCAGACAAAGAGTCTAGAATATAAGATAAGAATTATAGACATTTATTTCTGGAAGTTCCCTCAAATGGGGTTTCACCTGGGTTTTTTCTATAAATAGGTGTGATTCACATTATCCTTAAAACAGCTGGATGCTTTTTCCTTTGTTTGGGTTAACTTCACCTCCATTCATTCTTCAATTATTACAGAAATTGTCCCCAACCTTACACCAAAATAACCTGGCAGTTTAAGTGAGCTTTTTCAGTTCACTAGCTTTTATGTTGTTGTTGTTTTTTTCCTATCCTAATCACTCCAAAACTTTACTACTGACATTAAACCATGACAGTTATCTCTATTTCTTATGGATGTGATAAAAAAAAAAAAAATTGAAACCTTACCTCTCAATGATGGATAAGCATTTACATTTCTAAAAGTAAGTTCAATGGTGGCTAGATTGTCCCTGGTCTGGTAACAAGTTTGTATATATGACTGTCCCCAATAACGCAAACCACCTGCTTATGTACTACTGTGAGAATCTGCTTGTCATAAAGAGAAGGCTCTTATTGGATTTAGAAATGTGTAAGTGTGTGTGTTGTCGTGAGGCACACCTTCAATCATAAAGCCACTGGGTCACACACGTTCATTTCTGAAAGGAACCACGGACTAGAGATGAACAAACCGAGAGTCCCACAGACTTCCTAATTCCTGCACTACTGATCCTGGCCCAGAAACCAACAAGTTTTTAAAGCAATAAGCATCAAAATATGCATGAATGAAAAGCGCCTTCAATTTCATTTGAGCCTGCCCCCACAGGACTTAGGAGTAACCTAAGGTTATGTAATGAAGGTGACCATCCAGAAGAGGAAGGGGACCACTGGCCGCTGCAGAGAAAGAATTATGTTCATGGCAGCCATCAGCATCAGAGAAGGCACTGGGCTAAGCAAACAGAAGCTCATGGAAAAGAGAGTCCCTTGCTCAAAGAGCAAAATTACTCCTGTCTCCCAGATGATTGCTCATTTTACAAAATGCATTTTTAACAATAACAAAAAAAGTCTGAAATATATACCTAACTTTAAAATCACTATATATTTAGTGCTCAGCATATTTATCAAGGATACAATTTGATTGTACATTAGTGAAAAATGCTTAAAAACTCTGAACATTCTTTAATAAAACTTGGCCTATATCACCCACACAGACTGATAAAATTACTGAATTCAGCTGGGCAGTGGTGGTGCACACCTTTAATCCCAGCACTCAGGAAGCAGAGCCAGGCAGATCTTTGTGAGTTTGAGGCCAGCCTGGTCTCCAAAGTGAGTTTCAGGAAAGGCGCAAAGCTACATAGAGAAACCTTGTCTCGAAAAACCAAAAAAAAAAAAAAATTGAATTCATATATTCAATATATCTAGACCACAACAGATTTAAACACATGAACAGTCTAACATCTTTAGTCTAACATCATGGCTCCATTGATATTATACCATAAGTGCAATTCTAGAAAAACAATTTGAATATATTCAAGACAAGTTCATAATTTAAAACTAAAATCATTTCAGCACAATCAAAACAAAAAAGGGAATCATTCACTAGGTAATTGATTCCTAGGACCAAAAATAAGAATAAAAATAAAATAAAATCATATCAATTGTTGGCTTTGGTTAAATCTGGGGCAGCAAACTTAAAAACAAGCTGAGGAAAATAAAATCCAAACTGTCACCACAATCAACATGATGTTTGTAGAGGAACTGTAAATAATCTGTCTAAAATTATGTCAAGCTTGTTGTAAATAAAATAACAATTTAAAAATTCAGGTTATCTCTATAGGAGAGGCAGGGCAATAGAGGGGAAATTAATTAAGGGAGATTCTTGCAGCTTCACTAGTATTACCAGGGTCCTGGTCCTAAAAATAGGACGATGGAGCCAAGGGTACATATTTTTAAGAAGTTCTATGTATATTTTGTTCATTTTTACAATCACCAAACATTTCACAGGTCTGAATCACTTAAGCTGAATGCCTATGTCTATATCAACAACCATGAGTCTCCAGGGTTGGGAACAAGTCTCAACACTACTGATCAGTGCTGCCTGGCACTTAGGAGTGTTCTATTAGTGCTTACTGATCTGTTACAGGAGCTAGGGGACACCTTGTCACAACCTGACACCTGCTCTTCCCACCGTCTGCCACCATCTCCTTACCTCAGCACCACCTGAACCAAGCCATGCTGTTCCAGCTGTTCTCATCCATTATTCTTCATGTCAATGTCTCTTGCCTGTTCGCTCATCTAGTCACCTCCCTTTCCTCTCGCTTCTTGTTGACATGCATACCTAACAGAAATCATCTCAGCATATCTGTAGATCTGTGTCTTCAACGTATCTAGGAAAGCTGTGACACAAAGACTAATCTTGGGAATTGGGGTAGGCTCCACTACCTGTTCCAGTGCTAGCCTATTTGACAATGTGGCGGAAACTCATGTCTGTCAAACAAAGGGAAGCATCTGTGCACTTTGCCATTTATAATTACCTTTTCATCACTGTCACTTGCAAACACATACAACAGCCAATACCAGAGACTTGGGAGAAAACAACAACAGAAAATCCCATTGAAAAATCTTCTGTTCTAGTTTCATCTCTGTGGTTGTGATGAAACATTCAAACAAAAAACAACAACATGGGAAGAAGGGGCTCTTTTAGCTTATGTGTCGGGTCAAAACCCATCACTGCAGAAATTCATGACAATGAATTATCTGCTTGAAAAATTACATCTTATCAATTTTCTAGGCAAACTTTGCTCCAGACACTAGTTCCTAAAGTAGGAACCCGAAGGCAGAAACCATGGAGCAACACTGCCTGTTGGCTCACTTTCAGGCTCATGCTTAGCTAGCCTTCTTATATAGGACCACCTGCCCAGGGAATGGTGCCACCCACAGTGGGCTCAACCCTCTTACTTAACAATCAAGACAATCCCTCACAGACAAACCCACGGACCAACCCAATAAAGACTTAGTTGAGAGTCTTTGGGTTATTCTAGTCTCTGTCAAATTGACTGCTATCTAGGACAACTTCTAATAGCATTTCATTTCAGCAATGGATCACCACTCAAGGACTACAGTCTGGAAACTAGCATGCTGCAGGGCTCTTAAACCTTCCAGTGAACTTCTGTAGATTACAGCTGGTCCATACATGGAGCTGAAGGCAAAAAGGAGACTTTCAAGTCACCTTTTCTGTTCCAGATTCACTAGCAACACCAATAGACCTGCACATGCAATGGCTTTGTGTAGCATACTGCTATTAGGAAAATCTGAATGAACGTTACCTTAAATGGCTTTATACAATCCTTTATGTATTTCCTTGATTAAAATAACCATTCAACTGAGCTAATTAAACCTCATGCATTTTAAGAAAATAAGCAGTCCTTTCCTAATATAGCTGAGGATGGCTGTTTCTCCTAACATGTAACTCTCAGTTGTTAGACAAGCCCCACATGAATTTTATATCCTCTTTAAACATTTTTAGGCTGTTTGTATATGATCCAGATGCAACTGAACTGTTTTTGTAGACATTTGTCTTGCCTCAGAGATTTATCAGATCTGACTTCTATTTCTACCATTTTTACCCTAGATCCTCAATATCACAAAATGACTAAAACTACTAGAAAATTTTTTGTTACTTAATTTTATCTGAATAAAAATGGAGGAAGAATTCCTCCATGATTTCCTTGACTCCTGATTTCCTAAATCTGCCTTCTGAAGATATATTTCTCTCTCACTACAAACATATCCTTGAGACTTAGGGGTGAACTAATATTTCACATATGACCTACTTCCTTCTAGTGCTCATAATTATTTGTTAATAAACTTAATTTCTTAGTTCATTAAATTAATTAATCCATTAATTAAACCCCTTCATCCATGAGACATTAAAGACTCACTAAGTATCCATGATGTGCAGAGACCAGTGCTGGCACTGGGCAGGCACAGGAGGGCAGAAAAAATGCCTCTCAAAGACTTCCACACAAAAATAAATGTGGACTTTTGTTTCTCCAACATCCAAGTACTACTTCTGTCTTTTCTCTTCACCCTACAGCCTCTTGACCCAATTCTGTTCCACATGTGAATTTTTATTTCTGAGGCTCTTTCCTGCCATGGGTCCCAAAGGCAGGTATAATGTTTCTTCTTGGTCTTCTACAGCTCACCTTACCCCACCCGGCCCTTTTCTTTCTCCATGGTTAGTTATGTCTAATCTTTATTTTTCCCCTACAAAGCACTAAAAATGGGCTTAAAAGATAGTGCCAAGGAAGGAAGGAAGGAAGGAAAAGGAGAGGGGAGGGGAAGGGAGAGGGGAAGGGGAGGACAGGGAAGGAGAGGAGAGGAGAAGGAAGGAAGAAAAAGAAAAAATACACAATGATGTCTTGCTCTTCTCTAGATCATCTGCTTGAACGATTACCATCACATCAATTTTCTGTACTAGGCAGAACTTTCTCCAAACACCAGGGAGGGCACGGCTTTCATTTTGGTTGAGGATTCTGACTCAAGATTCTTGATTTTTATCCATTAATGAAGTCTTTCAGTTCTTGCCTCTTAGGATAAGTATCCATGAGTACTTGCTAGATGCCAAGTGCTCTTCTGGGTGCTTTGCTATATGGTGTTAAATCTTGCCTACAGTGCCCTCTCCAAGCACAGACACCATCATTAACCTCGCCGTACAGAGGAGGAAACTCCGGCACTATATGGCCATGTGACTTGCTAAAGGCCGAGCTGCAAACTGGACTCAAGTGGTCTGGCTTCCACGTCTACACCTTCCTTTACCATCATACTATGTGCCCTATCATGTCTGA
Organism: Onychomys torridus; assembly: GCF_903995425.1. Lineage (NCBI taxonomy): Eukaryota > Metazoa > Chordata > Mammalia > Rodentia > Cricetidae > Onychomys > Onychomys torridus. The sequence continues at coordinate 22,379,261 of NC_050456.1, read as the reverse complement.
GGACAGACATATGTTTCCTTTTACCAAAGACAAAAAAGTCTTTTAATGCTACCACCTATCCTGATTGTACTAAAGGGGAAAATGGTTTTAGTAAACAGTCCAGCTTCAGCCAGGCCTTCCCTATGAAGTCAGTGCATATTTCAGTGCATTAGGACTTAGCTGATCTCCTCAGGGCTGGCATGAGAATCCAAAGCGAAAGTGCTTCCAACTCTTACACCTGGTATTTGACTTCTCAGTCATCAGTATCTAAAAGATGACCTGACAGATCTCCCAAGTCTAAAAAGACTGACAGTTTACCATTACTCCTTCAGCATCAGTTCCCCTTTCCTTAGGCACCCATCGGTTACCTGAAAACTATGTAAACCCTCCCTCCCTCATACTATCATCTGGAGGAGACCAGAAAGACCCATCCTCAGGTATTCTACTTTTTGCTTTCCTGTTTCACTTGGTGCTGCCTCTCTCTCCTTCCCTCTCCCTTCTTCTTCTTCTTCTCCTCCTCCTTCTCCTCCTCCTCCTTCTTCTTCCTCTTCCTCTTCCTCTTCTTCTTCTTCTTCCTCCTCCTCCTCCTCCTCCTCTTCCTCCTCCTCCTCCTCCTCTTCTTCTCTCTCTGTCTGTCTCTGTCTCTATGTCTCTCTCTCTGCAGTTGCTTCATGCTTGCTATCATGTCTTTCAAATGTCTGTTGATCACTATGCCTGGGCAAGGTGCCTGTATAACACTGAGTAGTCAAAAGAGTACAAATCAATACTCTGTTTTACCATTCAGCCAACACTCAGTCATATAATGTAAAAAGCTCATGAACCCTCAGGACTGTGTTCACAAGGAAGGCCCCCAGCTCCCTGTCAACAGCAGGTCCTGACTAACCACTTGGTTTCTAGTCAACCCCTAACTCCTCTCACTGCTCCCATCTACACCTGAGATGAAACCAGGGTATTGCAAGTGATTGAAACTCCCCCTCAATAAGCCCCTACACTGCTCTTTCCAACAGGCCTTCAACTCATATTCTAAACAGAATGAGAAGTGCATTCTCTCCTTGGGTTTAAGGACAGTCGAGTCAGGACTTCTTAGGGTTATCTTTTTTTTTTTTTTTTAAACAGGGGCTTCTTAAAAATAAAAATGCACCTGAAGTGTTAATAAAAAGCACTGTCTTGTTTCCATTAGCTTCTATGTGACTGAAAACATGTACTTCATTCTAGTTGACTTTACAATCAAGACCTCCACAATAAAGATCATAGTGATCTTTTATGAAGTTCTTCAAAAATCTTCCAATGATAAACAGCTCCTTAAGTTACTTTAGTCGATGTCTTCTTCTTAGCCTTGCTGTCGCCTGATAGCCTTCAGCCATCTTCAGCTTGAGAACTACAGTATACTAGGCATGGGGACCTCCCAAACACCCTCATAAAAGGAAGCTTATTAACAACTGAGTGTTGGAAGTGTGAACCTGCATCACAATGTCAGACTGAGAAGTGTAAGGTCCACAAACCCCTCAAACCCAACATTACTGTCAGTACCATTCTTGGAAATAAACCTCTAAACCCATTCTTATGGTCTGAAAAAATGAAACAAAAATCAATGAAAAACAACAATATATTTTGGGTTAATAATTAGAAATGTTACTGATTTCCACGGTGATTTTCAACTCTGGCACCAATGGTCTTAACTTTGTGATTCAAACTAAGTTCACTAAGTCTTTCTCACAGATCCCTCTTCTAGGGAAAAGTGGATAGCATATCATTCAAATTTCCCACTTTTGCTGAAGAAATATTGAAACTTTTCATTTTGCACTCCATGGTGCAACTTGGAAACACCATCATGGATTCACGCTCCAGCTCTAGGTGTAAGGGGAACGAGGTGAAAATGTGCAGTTCCCTGTGTGGTCCAGAAACATAAAAACATTCCTTCACAGCCTGCCGCTGTTGCCATGGGACCATTTGTACAAACAGAAAATAATCAGGGCTGGAAGCAAACTACCACCCTGCCTAGATGGGAAAAATAAATCCACTGTGTGGTATCTCTTATTAGATTACTACTAGTACATTAATATAGCTACATCATTTGTGAATAAGAAAATCTAACTTCTAAGACTAAAACACACTGTTTCATGGTACACAGGGAGAGTTGTGGGTTATTCCAAAGAATTCCTTACCGTCCACCAACCAACTCAGAGATGATTGACAGATCTCCCACCTCTAGTAAGACTGACATAATTTTTACATTAACTATAATCAAATCCTTGGGGTCCATTTCTATTTCCCTCTGATTTTATTATTATTATTATTATTATTATTATTATTGTTGTTGTTGTTGTTGTTATTATACCAGCTTCTCTCTAATTCTGCATTTAAGCTCCAGTTATTTCTCAGTTTCAACACTCTTCTCCCTCATATCCTCCTTCATATGTGCCCTTCCAATATACTCCTATTTCCGGAGTATCTAACATAATTCTCTCAGAAGAGGAAGACACTGGCTGTTTGTTTGTTTGTTTGTTGTTTGTTTTCTTTTAGAAGTCTTATAGCAAAGAGGAGTGACTGATGAACTCTGAAGTCTCCCCAGATTAGTAGTTTGTGTTGCTGAAAGGGTGTCCTCTCTAAGTGAAGCCCTGCCCTAGATGCTAGAACTACAAAGATAACGAGGGGAACACAGGACCTTCAATGAGCAGTGGAGTGAGGCATCACATTCATAGCCAAGTTCATAAACATGTTGTCATGGCTGTGTGGGATGTGTGCAGAAAGACTAGACCCTCCAAGCAGCAGCTAATTTTGTGTGATTACTAACAGACACCTCTACCTGAAGACAAAGGAACAAACAAACCTTTAACAGATGGAAAGTAAAAGGACAGAAGAGGAATATATATTCCAGTGCAAATGTTGTTATGATAAACGATGTATCGGGGCCACGCTGAGTCACTCAGTTGTGAGGTCAGGTTGGGGCACACAAATGACAAAGAGATATATGGACAAAATAGCTGAGCATCGTGAGTAGTGGATGACAGACTTGAGCTCTATTAATAATAATTATATATTTATATAATAATAATGATAATAATACTAAATTTTGGCAGTAATTACTACTGGGCCAGAATAAGGAGACACGAAGATAGAGAAACACATTAAGAACACAGGTATAAGTGAAGGTTTGAAATTCAGAAGCATGGAAGGGAGGCTGAGGTTCAGTTACTAGTCCTGAAAGAGGTCCTGGTTCACCCTTTCACGGTGACCTCATGTACTTTTACCTCCAATTTTGAGACACACAAACCAGTACCTAAAGTTACTGTGTGCATTATCAGCTGCATAGCCTGTCCAAGTGCAGATTCTTATGCCCCAGGTCTTGAAAGAGGGGAACTGAGATTTCACAGCTTTTAGCAAGCTCACAAGTGCAGTCACTACAATTGGATGGATCCACATTTTGAGTAGCAATGCCATAGGAGTCATTAAGATTTCTGATTTCTTCCCCCAAAACATTCTGGCTTCATTGTAAACGCTTAAACACTTGGGACCTCACTGCCAGTTAGACGGGATGGGAGGATGCATGTGTGTTTTTTCCTACACTGATGTTTAAAAGCATTTGCAGAGACTCCCAAGAATACCCAGTCCTTTCTCATATGACGTGGGCTCCTCCACTGCTGAGCACATTCAACTTATAAAAAATAACAACCGACAATTAAAATCTCTAATTCATCCTTGTAATCACATCAAAGTTCATTATCACAACTATATGGCCATTTGGTAGAGAAATACAAATATCTGACAGGTACATATTAAGACTGCCGTTGATGCCTGCTAGGGCAGCAAGACAGTGTCAATGTTACATGACTTGGTTACAGCAAAGAATACATGGCATTGCACAGAAGGAAGGCCTTCATTTAGCTTATCACTTCAAGTTTTCTGTGTTGACCCTCTGACTAGAGCACTATCTATACAGATGATGTCTGTTAGAATTCTCGGAAGCAGTCAACATCACAGCCAGGGAAGTAATGCCGGAGGAGGATGTGAACAGAACAATGTATCTTGATTCTGAATTCTTTTCTTTCCTTGTAAGGCAGCAACTTTACCTGGATTGCAAGTTTTCATTTCATCATTTTCCTGGTACGCTGTGACACAGATGGTGTGAGGTAATTTATGCAACCCATCTAAAAGCATCAGTTCCCTTTTCCATTGACCAATCCATGCTGCTTCACACAAAGGAGACATATTGGTGATGTATCTGGTAGAGTACAAATCAAGACTAAACAAAAGCAATTCATTCCGAATCAGGACCCAGCCCTGAGTGGGAGAAACTTAGATGTCCCTTGATTGTTGCAAAAGCAATCACCATTTTTCTATCTTGTTTTCTTTCCTCTTCCACTAAAAATAGAAGGAAAAAAAACTGTCAAAAGAGCATGGAAGTGAGAAGTTGTAGGGGGGCCTGCATTTCAGCCTGACTCTTTGATATATATTCCTTTAAAAGAAAGAAGGAGGTGGTGAAAATTATATCAGCTTCCAGAGGAAAATAATGAATTAGCTATTTAACTTGTGAAATGTTGCCTTATCCTCCCCCCCAAAAAAAAAACATTTACTACATTTTATATGACTTATTTTCAACTGAATTATTTAAGGAATATTAAATGGTGCCACTGCTTCCTTGAAATTTGTGAAGTTTTCCTTGCACGGAGCAAAAACTTTACAAAGATATTTCAGGACATAAAAAGCAAAATCAATGCTGGGAAAAAAATGTTCTTTTTGTTCTAGGGTCTATGTTTGGAAAATATTGCCATGTAGCATTTATAGTAACAGCTGTACGGTTAAACTTTAGGCACAAACTGAACTGCAGAGGATCTGCTGCATAAATAAAATCCCCATGGCAACTAAATGTGCTACTAGATAACACAGAAAAAAGGATTTATGTGTTTGCTGAGCAGTCTTGCCCTAAAGGAATTCTCCAGGCAAACGCAGGCCACCTGCCACATGTTATATTAAGCTCAGCCTTCTGGACTTATTTTCAAACCCACAGCAAAAAGGTCCAACTACTTTTATTTGGAACGCCCATTGTTCTGTATTCCCAGCCCCTCTAAAAATAAACAATTCATTTTTCAACTTGCCTGCTATCTTTTGCCCTGGATGCAAAAGATAATTAATGAATTTGTTTGTGCTCCTAAGCGTTTTGTTGATCTTAGTGAAATAACAAGCATATGTATAACCAAAGTTGTTTTTTTTTTTTTAATTTCCAGACACAACTCGATATTTGCAATGTAAGGTAGACTCTGCAGAAGCAGCATGGGGAGATGAGGTATTTTGAAGATGAGAAGAACCAACAACACAGCAGGGAGATTAACATCATCTGCAAATGTAACACATGAAGGATTTGTAGTCACTTTCTTCCTAGAGGAAATGGGTACTATGAACATTCTAGGATTTGGTTAGAGATGGTGTTATGAAGTCAAGTGACTGTAAACAACTGCTGGGAAACCTTCCTTTTTCTTTTAAGCATACCTCTCCACCTTCAACACTTACCACATCTAAATGTTCTTGGCAATGCCATATATTTATGCTAGTGGTATCACGAGATGGTTGAATGTTAAAGTATTTTGAATGGGAATTTGAATGGGATGCATATTTCCCTTCTGAGAGGGAACAGAAGACAAAAGAGTATTCTACAGGAGTCACTCAAGCTAATTCTTCATGAGGAAATGGGTGAGTGGACCGGAAATATGTTCCCACAGATCTGAGGTCCACCTTGGGACTGATACCAGTGTCAGCCTCACTGGGATGGCCACAGAGTTCCCAGCTGGGAACAGCCCTAACTACTGCACATCACCCATCCACCTAAGCTCTAGCAGTGTCAGGAGACTTTGTTGGGGCTGTTTCTGCCTCAGTTGATATGGAAATGGAGGGCAATGACACAAAGATATCAAGGCAGATCTTTGGGCACACATCAATCTGTGGCCTCCTTTCACTGCTCATGACATGCGTGATTATGGCAGGGATTATTTCCAGGTCCCTAATAAAACCAATGGACATATTAATTACAACCTTATGAAGTAAAAGACACAAATGTCCATCAAATGAGGCTACAATTTCAATAGAGTTTATTCATTCTCAGATATTTATGGCCTTTGACAGCTAGATTTCCACATTAATATCTCAGGAATGAACAAATCTTCAGCAAGCTTTTTTTTTTTTTTCAAAACACAAATAAGGCTACTCTGTGATACACTGAAATCATAAAAGAGCTTCCTAGAGAAAACACATCTAACTTTGAATTCTTTGGCTCACATAGCATCCCTGCCTTCAAGGCTAAAGCAAGCTGTCCTAGAATTTCTCTGCCCTGGGAGTAGGTCCTTTTTCGAAATAGCTGGTGACTGCTTCAGTTGAGGACAAGGACTTGGTTGTGTTTTAGGTAATGTATAATCACATCTGTCACACAGATTTTGACCGTGACCCTCTTCGACTGGCCAAATCCTCTCCAGCCTTTTTGGTACAATGCAGAAGTAACACTGGTATGAAGAGGTATAATGCTGGTATAATGCATTTCATTATAGACAAATATGGTTATATATGTAGACTTATATTGCAAATCAATGACTTCTAAAAATGAGCATTTATGAAGACTTTGGATCTAAGCGACATTCTAAATGTTCCGTTCTTTTCTCCCTGGGAGCCTAGCTGGGCTACACATTCTAGTTTCCCTGGCAAGTGAATGTGGCCAAACCTCTGTCCTGTAGTCCATAGAATAAGGACAGAGGAGGCTGTGTGCTGCCTCGAGGGCTAGCCAACTCTACGCTCCCTCCGGAACTTGTCCCTCCTCTCTTCTAGCTGACTGGATGGGAAACAATGCTCAGGCGATTCAGGAAGTCTGGCACAATGTCTTTGTGTCCATGAATGACTGGGAGAAGCAGCAACTTCCTGTCTACCAGCAACAGGCATGTGGGAAACCCGTGAAAAAAGAAAGTGGTACATTATGCCATTGACACTTTTGAGCTTTTTAAACCAGCTACCACTGCCTAACTGCCAGATGGCCAATCACAGTCATTTAGTTAAAAGGAAGAAATTCAGAGGTGCCCCCTTGAACACATAACATATGATACATATCTGTGTATATACTTCACACAGAGTTTAGAAGTTACTTAAATGTGATTCCAATTTGCACCACAACACATGTTCATCTTAAAGTTCTTGGGAAATTATGGATATTACTATGTGTATGTGATTCCTAACAAGGATAAGATCCTGTTATGAAATGAACCAAGGGCCGCTTTGTGGAACACAGAATGTGTGTGTGTCTGTGTGTGTGTCTGTGTGTGTGTCTGTGAGTGTGTGCGCGCGCATGCGCGTGTGCGTGCACACACACACACACACACACACACACACACACACACACACACAAACTGTTTAACTTCTAATTAGCAGATAACTTATGGAGACAGTTCAGCAAAATGCTGACACTCACCAACAAGGAAAGCTGCTCTCACTGAGCCAAGCAGTGTTTTCTACAACTTCCTCCAAATTTCCATGAAAAGGCACCAAACTAGCTCACAACCAGTTTTAAAGCTGACTTCTCGCCCTTGGGAATGACTACTTGAGGTCTTTAAGTGCTACAAAGACTCTGAGGGACTACTGTGTTAGTTAGTCACTGCCCAGCTATAAGCCAATGCTGTGGGCTAGCAGTCAGGCAGGAGAGGATGGTGGGCAGCATTTAAAGGAACAAATCTGTTCCCCTTGCCCAAAGCAAGTGAGATCCAGGGCAAGGTCTGTGCAGACATTCAAAGGCACATTGCAAATTCCTTCAGCCAGGTCTACCCTTCTGAAAGCCCATGATCTGTGAACTTATCAACGTCCCAATTGATAGATTCAGGGCCTTTATAACCCAGTCACCTCTCAACTGCATCATCATCTGAAAAGTGAGCCTTCAACACATATGTCTTCAGGGGACATTTCAAATTCAAACCAGCACAGATAGGAAAGTATTAGAATTAGATCTTGGAATCATGTCAAACAGAGGGTCAGTTTTACAGAAAAGATCTAATCAAGTCTATGAAAACGACTTCAACTTGCAAACCAAGGAGTCAGAGAGACGTTTCCCACAGCATCTTAGGCCAAATCATCAGATATATTTAAATCAACTGTGCAACAAGTATCTAAATGGAAGCCATTAAGTATGGAGCACCGATATACTATCATTTATATGCATGTAATATGACAAAGACAGACTGAAGACCATCTTGCAGAAAAATGGCAAAACAAGGTCTAAGTTATTATTTTTATGTTCAGGTAGCATGAGCGGATGGACATAAATGGCGTGCATTTCTGGTGTGATTTTTTTTAACCAGGTTAATGCCTCACGCTGTATAGGACACATCTAGTTCTTCATACTCCCATTGCTTCATCCCACAGAAGAGCTGTGGTCCATCTTGACCTCAGGCTCAGAGGGCTGTCTTAGAACAATTGCATTATGTTCCCACCTGCTCAGGGTTTACACCAACCTGTCTTCACATGCATTGAGCAAAAGCTGACAAAGTCATACACATCACCTTTCTCCACCCACAAACATCTGGGGAAAGTAGCCTGTATTTACTACATCTACCTCTGGGCTCGTCCTTCTCCCTAAACCTAGAAAACCGAGTTTCTAATGCTTTCACAATTTCTTTCTCATGTCTAAACCACGTCCAGCTGCCAAACCGAACAGCCTTGTCTCAGGCCACAGCTTTCACCTCTCCCTAATCCCTACCCAGCTTTACCCTTTTTCTTAATGCTCCTACCAGTAAGGAGACTGACTCGTGGAAATCAGCTAACACGCAGTCTAACATGGCTCCCTCAGAACAGAATCCTGCCTGGTTTATAGGGGTCATGATCTCCTGCTCAGGCATTTTCCAATGTCAACTTCTCCCCAACACAATTTCCTCTGGCTTTTTTTTTTTTCATTTTACTACACATTTTTGCATCTTCTAATCACAGTACTGTTATTAACCCTAATATGCCTACACTCTTTAGTGGTGCACGCGCGATGGATGAGACCTCTTTGATAGGAGAAGTTACTTAATTTGCAATCCTGCTCTTAGACCATTATGTTCCCAACTTGATTTTTTTTTTCCCGATGAGTAGATCTTAATATGAACACCACATAGAGAGAAAACACAAAATAAGCCTGCTTCATACTCTTCATGCTGCTGCACCGAGTAAATAAGTCCCAGTCAGAGAAGGGGTTCTCATCTGCTGATTGCATTTGTATGATTGCATTTCTCAGTCATTACTGATGACTCTTGTAAGAAGTACTCTTTCCATAACCAATGACATTCTTCATCGTCCCAAGTCTTGCAGGAGGGAGAGAGCTTACTGTGTAGCAGCATCTCACAGACTCAGCAGCACAGCACCACGTGCATTGGGTTCAACCTGTCCTTTAGAATATGAAGCTCACTGAGCAGCATCAGAAAGGTGCCGCGTAGCATTAAAGGGCTAGGCAATAGATAGACCTCCAATAATGTGTTTTTAGAACTGTGCAAAGTAAATTTAAACTAACCCTGTTCTTTTGTTTTCAAAGACCGGCACATTAATAATGGAGTATTAGTATAATAAAGAAAAATAGCTCATGGGGATATAAATTATAAAGTGAGTTGGTTTGCTGTGTGAATTATGATAGCACATTTAATCCAAAATGACAATGGAACAATTTAAAAAAATAATTTCAAGTTATTTCTTTATGAGAGCCTGGATTCTCATAAAGCAATGGTGTCAGTCATTATGTGTCCTTCTCTACCTCTAAACCTCCATTCTATGCTGTCCTCTGGTGCTGTCATTTAGACATTTCTGCTGGGCCAGCTTCTCCCTGTTAGGCTCTGCCATGAGGAGTAGCAATGGAGGTAAAGAGGCTGACAGAAAAGGAAGGGGCCTACTCCCTGTAGGCTCCCTGCATGGTCAGTTAGCAACCATCCATCAGTGGTACTTCCTTCTAATTAAAGGCATCGGCCAAAGTCGATACACCATTCTTGTGTGCTCACAACACCAGCTTCCTCCTCCGCCTCTTCAATGGCAGGCTTACCCTGTGTCTCTCTCCAGGAGTCTGGCTTGAAGCTTCACGAGCTCTCTCATCTCTCATTTTCTTCATTGTGGTGGGCGCTTTGCACTTGCTTCCCAAAACTGCTCTCAGCATAAAATTCCTAGGACCTCACTTTGTCCTCTCAATGTACTTGCTGTGCCTCCCAAACTGTTCATTGAAACCCTCTGTTCAGAGAGCCCATGTGGCCTTTGTCTCCTGACTGGACCTTACAGAGAAACATACGTAGCGGTATTTAAACTTGCATTTCCATACATGTGTTCTAATGGTTCTTTCTGTCTCAAGAGCCACTACAAATCCAAAAGGAGTTTGGGGGGGGTCTCAAAATGGTTGAGGAAGCAAAACATCACATTCTCCCACAGACTCTTACAGAGTAATTTAATAATTACCAAAAAAAAAAGTCAATAGAAAGCTTTAAGAAGTCCTTCCCAACTAGATGCACCTGTCATCCTAGCACTGAGGGGCTCAAGGAGACTTGTGGGGTTGAGGCCCAGGTAGGCTACAGAGGGAGAGTGAGAAGGAAGGAAGAAAGCAAGGAGAAGCGAAAGAAAGTATGTAGGATAACTTTTAAGACTATTTTCAAGTTTTCAAATGAATGATTTAAGTCTATCCATTGCTGTGTATCCAACACATACTATTTGCTAAAAACACTGTTGATGAAATAGATAGGACCTAGAAATCATGTATTAAATCCAAGTCCTCAACCCGATATACAAAATTCTAACCCCTCCTGCAAAAGTGCTACTACGTGGAACCTTGCTCCAAACATGGAAAATGTATTACAAAGAACTGACGTGTGAGTCACAGGCATGTGTTCATGTACTCCTAGCTGTTAAACCTGAAATTCAAACTGCAGATAAGATAGAATACGTATGTGGCTGTCTACACAAATGAAAGAGATGGACTTGTTTATGTCGAGAGCACTACTGGACACAGCTAAGTTATATGCCAGCCCAAACCTGTGCTCAATAAGCTACCTGCCACAGAATCAACTGATTCAGTACGCTCGCACCACAGAAGACCTACATTGCTGCAACACAGAAACATTCAAGTCACGACAGAAAACTCCATCACTTTTTTTTTCACTTTCTTTTACCTTACCAAAGTAACAGACCCCATTGAAATCTCATCTCAGTGTTTTGCAATACACTAACACCCAAATACACTGCAAGCCTTAGTCTATGTAACCATTTCCAAATGCTGAAGAATATAATAAAAGATTTAGAGAAATATTCGAGGTGGCAGGTTTTTTTTCTCTTATGTATCTGTCACAGGGAAGGCCAAGAACATGAAAGGGTGGCTTTCAGGTATATTGGAAGGGGTAAGAGGGAGAGAAATGATGAGAAAGGAGAGTGGATGGGTAAATATCATCAAAGTATTTTATGTGCATGGATGGAAACATCAAAATAAAACCTATTTTGTATTAACACATGCTAATACAATTTTTATTAATTTTTTGAGATTATAGTCTAATTGCATCAATTCCCCCTTGCCTTTTCTCCCTCCAAGGCCTCCCATATACCACACCTCCTTGCTCTTTTATGATTAGTTACTGTTATGTGCACATATATACATATATATTCCTAAATAGAACCTGTTCAGTCTGTATAATGTTACTGGTATGTATGTTCTCAGTGTTGACCATTTGGTACTGGATAACCAGTTGGTGTGCTCTTCCCTGAGGAAGACTATTTCTCCCACTCACAGAATTCCTTCATTGCCTGTAGTTCTTAGTGTGCGGCTGAGGTCTCACAGGCTTCCCGTCCACTCTGGCATGTCTGTTGCGGTCCACGTTCAGCTCATGTTTGGGCAGCCATGTTGTTAAGACTCTACAGGTGCAGCTTCTGATATTATTAGGAGACGTGGTCTTTCAGCAAACTCCCTGATCCTCTGGCTTTAATAATTTTTCTGTCTCCTCTCCTATAATGTTCCATGAACCTTAGGTGCAGGAATTATTTTGTAGATGAATCCATCAGGGTTGTACTGGACACCTTTGCATTTTGATTGGTTGAGGTTATTTTAAAGAATGTATGCTAAATAATAGGCATGGAGGTGAGCTTATATGTACATCAACTTAAATCTTTGCTTCATCCCCATTTGGCAGAAGAGAAAACTGAGGTTTATAGGTTAAAAAGGACCACTCTGGTTGTACAACTTCCACTTGTGGAGTTGGGATTTGAAACTATATTCTACACTTACACTCGGTTTCAGAAGCCCCCACCTCCACCCTCAGTAAAATGTTGGATTCATACTGATCTTTGCAATAGCAAATGAATGCAGTAATAGAGATGTTCCATCACATTTCAAAAGTGGTTCAGGCAATGTGTTTCTTTATTATTATGAGGAATAGTTTATTGGGCTTTGCAATAAATCAAATCAGGACCATAAGGAAAACAAGATAAAACAAAACCTTCTTCAGAAACACATAAAAAACAGTATAAGTTTTACTCTAACTTGATCTTTGTTAGATGCGATCACATAAAATACTCCACCAATAGATATGACAAGTGCACTTTATATTTCAATGTGTCAAACCGATTCAGTGCTCTGAAACTATGTTGGAGCTGGCAGGCAAGCAGGCTATATTAAATTTTTCTCTGGAATCGACTTCAATTCTAGACTGAATTATTGGAATTTTAGTGACCCTAAAAAAGGCTGTCAGAAATGATATTCAGCGCAGAGATTTCAAATCTAATGCTCTATTACACATACTTCACATAAAATAATATAGTTTCAATATAAACAAACCAGTCAAAAAACACATTCTATTTGTTCTTGTAATTTGTACGCATTCTGATATTGATTTGTTACAGCAGAATCCTAAATGTTTTTGCTTCTCATGACAAAGCTCACAGGCCATACTTCATAATTCAAGAGTTCATTTGGATATGATGCCACTATAGGTTTGATTATAAAGACTTTATTTTATAGTTCATTTTTTAAAAACACATCAGCACAACAAATAGATGGTTAATAACTCCAGCAACCTGCATTTCCTCTTTGTTCATTGGGTTTCGTTTCTTTGCACATAGAGCAGAATTGTCTCAAGTGATATATTTCCCAGTACAATACCCACTGGTTGTACTGAGAATCAAGTCATTGAGTGGGGGAGATGGCTCCTCTCTCTTCTTTAGGTCTGGATGGGAATACACATCTCTCACTGCATGTAAGCCCCGGTTAAGACTGTAGAAAGCAGTTCAACGTTGAATATACTCTACTTTTTTCAAATAAAGACAAAGCACATTGTGGTTGACTCCATACTGCCACTATTGTTCCCGAAGCTCCTTGCTTAACATAATGCTGGTATCATGTACCTGTCAAGGGACATTAAATCTCAAGTGATGTCAATATAAGAAAGTTGAGAAGTCATGTTTAGGTAGCCATGTTGGTGAGATTTCCTGGATGTAGCTTCTCTGATACTTCTAGGAGATACAATCTCACACCACACTCCCTGATCTCCTGCTTTTATAATCTTTGCCCCCATCCTCACCTCACCTGATTCCTGACTAACAATCCTGAAATGCGGGAGTTGTGTTGCAGATAAAGCAGTTGGGACTGGGATCCACAACTCTGCATTTTGATCAGCTATGGTTTTCTGTAATGGTCTCCTAATTTCATAGGGAAGCCAATTTCCCAAGTTACAAATTTTCTCTTTAAATAGTCCCTCTTTTGTAGAAAATATATCTTTTCACGGTGCACAAAGCCAAAGAGATTATACATAATGTTTGTGCAGTCCTGTGCCATCAAGGAAGAGTAAAGAATGACTCACGAGAAGGGTAGTGCTGTGAATGGTCTCAGACCAAGTTCACAGCTGTGTCCTCCTTAGAAGGAACTATCTAGTCTGCTCTGAGACCAGAAAAAGTGATGGCAAAGGAAAAAGATAAGCAAAGGGTCCTGAACTGACTCCCAAAGATAAATGCTCATGTGGACAACAACCTCGAATTTAAGACATTCATTCTATGCATGGTATTAAGGGAGGCTGTCAGTTTCCATCTGGTATAGGAGAATTTAGAGCTGAAATATTGGGAAATTAGATGGCACTCCAGATTTTATAGTAACTTATAGTATAACGAATGCAAGATGCTTAGATTTCCTATGTGGCTGTTCTAAAGCAAGCAGGTCATGAACATCCGCTGGTTTCTAATAACTTTAAAGTACAGGCTATTATCATCACCTGTCATTAAAGATAGGTTTTATGAGCAGGTCTCCAGAGGCAGTCTAAGGCATGTTCTTATTAACCCTTTCCAAAGGTTCTCTGACTGGTCAACAACTTTAGGGAGAATATAATTTGCTTCCCTACTTATTCATTTATTTAGACTGACAAACCATCTTCAACACATAGAAGTCCTGGAAATTTTGCTCTGGTTTGGCTTGGCTCACAAACCTGGGATAAACACAAACTGAGCAGAGGCATCCTGCAGCTGCTTTACATGGAAATAAAGACCTCTTACACACCCACAGGTATCCATGGGACACACCTGCAGTCAGTGAGAGATAAAGATGTATTGTGTTCAACGCTTCCAAACAATGTCTGCTAGCTTATAATGGGAAAGGATGATGACGGCATTTGAATCCTTGACTGGGAATTAGAGGCTGTATCTGTAGTGGATATTCATATGACCTTGAGGTACCAGCCCCTAGGGCATGGCTTCTTGGCTAGCTTAAGACCTGAGGAGAACATACATGGGTCCCCTTCTCTCTCCCCCTTCTTTCTCATGCTCTTGGATGGTGAAAACCGGGCCAGGTGGTGTGAAACAGCATGGAACCAGCTCTCAGCCTTCCAGGGACTCTGAGACTAAAGCGCCATATCCTGTATCATTGAGTTGACACCCTATGTATTCCCTTAATAAATAGATTCTTTATTGGTATCCATGGATTTCAATTACTGCATTATGAATCTTTGCAAGATCTTTAGGAAGTTGTACTCATGGAGCTTCCCATCTCTACAGGTCCTACTGTCCTTACACCCTCCTGGGCTGCCTTTTATAGAACTATTCCAAAAACAGTCTAAAGAACAGATGATTTTTTAACCCAGGCTTCTGGAGACAAGCAACAGCTATCTCTCTCTCTCTCTCTAATGTTTTAAATAACTCCCATGGGAATGATCTTGAATAGTACCCATGTAGACCATGCAGTCTGACCCCTGTCATTTATTACTTTTTTAATCTAAGGTTTGGTTTTGTGGTTTCAGTAGTGTAGTCTTGATCATTTTTTTCTCTAAATAGCCATACATGTTCATCATGTGTGCCTGCACTACTAACACAGCATTGAAACTTAACAACCAAAACTCACTTGGGAGTCAGGTCTGGTTTGGTCCTGTATTTCTCAGCACATTGTTTTCCAAGTTATCATAACAAGGACAAGCAGCTATGGTGTTCCAGGCGACACAAGTTGAATGGGTAAAAACAGACAGGAGAATCAACTAAGCATCTGGACAGACAGACGAGACATGGAGGTAAATCTGAAGCTGAGCCTTGCTTTGTGAGTCATGGGTGGGTGGAAGAAGAAGCAAGGCCACACTGTGTGGAGAACCACCACCACAGTATCCCCCTGCTCAGCTTCTTACTAGATTCTTCTAAGTTTTCTTTGTCTCTAAAATGAATTAAAAAGATCATACTTCAGGCTTTTTGAAGATAATACAATTTAATGTTCCTTAGAAAAACTACATTAAGTGACAGATTAGAAGTGTCACCTGGTTACATGTTTAATGTGATTGTTTACATAAATAGCTATAATTTTTATCCTAGTATCTAGCAAAAAGGGTTGTAATCCAATTTACATGATATTGGTGATTTTAACCTTGCTATCGCCTATGGAAGTATAAATATTACTCAAAGCAAATGACATCTATCCATCACCAACATACAGTAAATGGTTTCCCACATCATAAAGCTTCTACTAGAGATATTTCTACATATCTAGGTTGCCTAAGAAATCCATCCTCAAGCAACAGCATCATCTTCAATTCCCATTATCCCTGCTGAGGTATTCAGTAAAGAGATAGTTATTCCTTCATCAATCGAACTATGTCAGAAACACAAATAAACCAAACGCAAAATTGGGTACCATATTTTTTTTTCAAATCCATCATGAGTGCAGAACATACTCAATTGTCTGATAAATTGGTTAAAATTGGTGCCACTAGAATTGAGTCACTACAGAGTGTATTTCTGTCACCATATTAACTGTCATGTAGCAATTGCACCTAATGAACTTAATATGGCTTACAGCCATGAACTGCTTCCTCTCAGAAACAAAATCTTAATGTTCCTGCGTTTGACCAACTGGCATTCAACACTATCAGCCAGAGGCACACGAGGCACGCAGGTTCCAGTCCAACTCTGGCTGGTTCAGTTTTATTCCATGCATTCTTTAAACATAAGGCATTTGCACTAAAATGCTAGGTAGCTTGGAAAAACAAAAGAGCTGCAGAAGAAATCTGTGGTTTCTTTCTAACAATTTCAGTGTATATAAAATGTCTACAACTCAGTAAAGTGTGGCTAAGGAGGAGCCTTAGGAAGGCTAACCATGAATGCAGTCACTTACAGATGTTTACACATGTGAATGGAAATGGAGTCATCCTTGAAAGTAGAATAAACATGGGAGGAATCAAGCACAAGACAAAGCAAGCATAATGTATCAGTAAATGGGGGTCTGGGGGTGGATACTAAAGCCAACTTAAGTGCTTGGTTCTCCTGATGCTCTACACAGTCATCAAAGCACACCCCTTCTGCAGCTGACACAGAAAGCTGTGCTTGCCAGACATGGGTGTGCAACAAGCTTCACACTTGGAGCGGATGGACATCTTACACCTCTCTGGAGTTCACTTTCTCCTCTCTAGACCTGACTACAGAATGATTTCATACTTACAGGCACAGGCACGATTTCTTTCTGTCTAAGTATGGATGCTGCTTCTCCCTCCTCTCACTGAGGTCACCCAGTTCCTTTCTACAACACAACAGCCCCTTACAAGGTTCTGTTACTGCCTTCAAGAAGGAAACCGCCCAAAGCAGTCATGTCCCTTCCTCACCAGGAAGCACATCAGTGTCCCAGACGAAACCAGTGTTGTCTTCTTTCCCACTGCTCTGAAGCTCTCCTGTGAAACGTCTCCACTCCCATCCTCACGACTCAGCCTCTGTCACACAGCTCAAGGCTGCTCTTCCATGACTTAGAAGCACTAACCTCAAAAGAAAACCACAAAGTCTAATGCTGAAGCAATTAAAATTTCATGGTGCAAATAAATCTTCCCAATGGCTATTTGGCAATCTCTTCAAGGCTGCAATTTCTCCACAACTGGTCCTTGCTATAAAGGTATTTAGCACCTTTTAACCCCAAGGACACCAAGGCTTGTGAAAATCCAAACACATAAGAAAAATCTAACTCAAGAAAGCAAACCGGAAGTAATTCAAAACACACACAGTGTTAGGGATTCAACGGAAGTGTGTGGTGCACAGGCACAGAGAGATAACTGCACCCACTGACTCTTAGATGAGATCCCAACATCAGCAAGAAGGGACAGCCAAAGATCCCAGGAAAGCTAAGGGCCAGGAGCTCTAGCAGACCTATCCCGAGACTCTAGAGAAGCAGTTCTCTGTGTGGGTCGAGACTCCCTTTGGGATCAAGCAACCCTTTCACAGGGGTCATCTAAGACCATCAGAAAACACAAATATTTATGTTATAATTCACAGCGGTAGCAAAATTTTAGTTATGAAGGAGCAATGAAAATAATGTTATGGGTGGAGTCACCACAACATGAGGAACTGTATTAAAGGGTTGCAGTATTAGGAAGGTTGAGAAATGTTGGTCTAGATGGAAGCATTCATTTCACACTAGGTGTTGGGACCTAAGACTGGCCTTCCTTCCTTCCTTCCTTCCTTCCTTCCTTCCTTCCTTCCTTCCTTCCTTCCCTCCCTCCCTCACTGAGAAACTAGAAAGGGTAGTGCTGCCTAGGCTAGCTCTGCCTGTGCTTAAGTAATCCTCCTGCCCCAGACTCCTCAGTACCTGGGTCTACAAGGTGTCTTCTACCATGTCTGGCTGGTTTTCTTCTACTACACATTAAGAACTTGTCTCTAACTACCATTATCTTTTTTAGAAGGAAGGCATGCTTATTTGCAAACAATTAAATGAAATAGACACTTAAATTCTTGCTGACTGCTGGAGAAATATACAACTTAAAAGGTGGAGAAGTTAAGCAGTTACCTAAGTAAATAGGATTTTCTCAAGCCTATCCAGAAACACCCACATCATTGAGGTAAGTTTTCTTAATTTGGGCTTAAGTCAAAGCCTTAGAAAAAGATCAAGTCAAACTTCCTTCGTCTTGAGGAGTCACACTCCTCCACAATGGGTCACTTCTCTCACCTACCTCAGCCTCCCACTCTCATTGCCATGCCAACAACAGCAGCCCCACTGCATGGTGATGCCCTTCCTGTGTTGCTCCTGGTGTTCTTGAGGATTGGCTCACTGCCTGACTTCCTAGTTTGCACTGTAAAACAGACACCATTTCCATCTATCTTACAGATGTGGAAGCCAGGATTCTAAAGGTTAAATCAGGATCTGCCAGTTACAGAGTTAACAGATCTCATCTGCTGGAGCTAACTCCTAGTTCTTCTCCTCTTTCTTCCATTTTCTGCTCAAAACTAACCCTGACTGGTGTTCTCCTGGCTAATTATCACTTAGTTTTTGGATAATGTTACAAAGGGGACTTCCTCATAAACAGATCCACAATGAGGTCCAGGAGCAGATGGCCACATGGAGAATGGACTGATGGAAGAAAGCAAGAGCAGAGAGCACCAAGCCACCAAGACATGACTTAGGAAACAGATGGTGGTGCCCTGCAGTGAGTGTGATGGTCAGACAAGGAACAGACAGATGTGACAACCACTGCAGGGACAAATCATCAGGGTGATGTGCCTGACTGGGTAAGGGTGAGAGAGAAAATGAGGACAGAGAAGTTGAGTGGTCTTCAGTTTACTGCTCATAAAACCGAGTGACTGGTGAGCCCACATATTTAAATAAAAAACAAGGAAGAAGGAACTAAACAATTCAGGGTAAGAGTGGAGGTCATGGTGACTGTTGGATATTTGACAATGAAGAAGCAGGATGAGTATGGCTAAGAATTGGGGCAATAGCATAAATCATGGGATATTCAGAATAATGTCATGTAATGTAATTTGTACTCTAATACATATTCTAAGATGGTCAACAGCTTCAGCAGCAACATACTTTCTGCATCATATTAGCGAAGCATCCGTCTTCTGCTAATGAAGCAATCATGTTAAGAATATAATTTCTAGCTGGGCAGTGATGGCACATTCCTTTGATCCTAGCACTTGAGAGGCAGAGGCAGGCAGATCTCTGTGATTTCAAGGCCAGCCTAGTCTACAGAGTGAGATCCAGGACAGGCACCAAAACTACACAAAGAAACCATGTCTTGAAAAACAAACAAACAAACAAAAAAGATCCAATAATATTCACAGGTTTAAGAATAGTTTTAGAAAACATTCTATTCCTTTTGAACATTATCAGCAAACCCTGTGCTGCCCATTTTATAATCATATTCTAATGTTTTAGGTTATCAGTGTTCCTATGCAACACCCTGAACATATTCTTTGTTTTAAACATGACATCAACTCTCTTTTTCTAAATTTATGTATTTTTAAAGATACAGACTTGTAACCTCTCATACCTTTATAACTATGCTACTTTAGAAACATGATTTTGATTTAACTCCTGACTTCATGCAATAATGTATATTTCTATCTCCAAATTCTGTAGTAACAAATCTACTAAGAGTCTTAGTAACAAGAAGTCAGGCATTTTCTTACTGAAGGACACTGTAAAAGAGAGAAGACACAAAGAAAGTAAAGGCTTGAATCTGTAAGCATGCAGAAATGAAATGCACGTGTGTGTGTGTGCGCACGCGCGCGCATGTGTGTACATGCAAGTGCATGCACAACTATGTATGCCTATAGGCTGTGGTGGTGGCATGTATAGGGAAATCCATCTAAAGTCTAGTTTTTTCAAAAAGATACAGTCACATGATTATAATATTCCCTAACCAGAAACATTGCATTATAATTTATTACCTTACTGATGAACCTTCAAAAGCTATAAAGAACCCAGTAAATCAGAATAATTGATAATTCAGGGTTATGTGGAGTTCATGCTTATTTTATGTAATAATGTGAAAAAATACACCCAGGTAAACATTTACCTTCATCTAGAACAACCTATTTCAGTGCTTTGGAAGCACTTACTGAGAATGAACCAAAAAGAAAAAATATGACCAGAGACCAGGATTTTAGGCTGGTATTTTAGTGCAATTAAAAATAATTTTCACATTTATTAAGACTGGCCCTAATTGCTTACATTGTAAAACCTAAATGAGGGAAAATATGCACTACATTTAATTTATGATCCAGGACTTTTATTAATTCAAACTGATAAATCTCCCTAATAATTCGTTAGTCATTTTTAAGTGAAATGTACAAATGGCTTTTTCCCTCAATTTTCAGTGAGAAAAGGAGGTAACAGACACTGACAGTTACATTTTTCTCCTTGAATATAAATGTATCTATAAAAGGTCTGGGTAGGCTCTTTTATGAATGAATCAAGGGCCTTAACAAAACACCTATGGCTATAAATTTCACATACAGTTCAGAATGCTTCTTTCCTGGATAAAATTAAGTAAAATTATCATGACTGAAGCTTTTTATTTTTTAAAAAAGTGGTTCAATTTAGTTATCTCTTTCTATTACAGCTCTATATCTCAAAGTTCAGCAGGAAAAAATCAACAGGCTAATTTGCCACAATTCCCAATGACCACATTCACATGATCACAAAGGCTCTGGGCACAGGTTACCTATAAACAGCATTATTTGGTCCTTAAAAAAACAAACAAACAAACAAACAAACAAAAAACCAGCCACTAAACTTAATACAATTGCACCGGCTACAGACATTTTGCAGAGACAAAGTGACTTGGGCTAATTCTATCTATTGCATGAAGTTGCATACACTTGTTCTGAAATATTTAAAAATCCTTAGAATAAACTGTTCCTAAATCAAGAAACTACTTATCAATCAAGACCTACTTATTAATCTTCTGTAAAGGAAAACAAAATGTGGGGTCTAAACACATGAGACCAGAAGTAATCCACACTGTATAGCTTCCTTGTCCTGTTCCTTGTTTGGGCTATTGTTACCACTTTTGTTTTGGAATATCTCATAGTCTTTACCCTTTGGTACTCAAACCATTTCAGATGGCAGATGGTCAAGTTCACATATTCAGTCTGTAGGATACAATGTTTTAGAGATGTCACTATTTCTTTAATGAATTTCTGCAAATGCTGTATAGCCTCATGTATCTCTGTACCATATTCTTATAAATTCTTGGGTATATTTAATTGAGCTAATTGAAACAGGTTACCTAATATCACCATCCCCTTTAGAGAACAGAAAACAATCACAACTTTCCAATGCCTTTTCTTGAATATCAAACTATCCGTTTCCTTTTTTGCATATAAAAAGAAATTGTAAAGCAATAATCTGAACATAAATATGTAGGATCTGGAATGGACTCTCTAGACCTTGTATCCTGGAAACATAGGCAAAACTTTACAAGTATGTCAAAATCCACAAGATGATATAAATTTAACAATTTTAAGTCTATGTCCTAAAGTCTTATACCAAAATAAAATACTTATATAATGAAACAATATATGAGTTACAACACTTTTTTATGCTCATGCTCTTGCTGGATAATACTAAGCACAGTCAATAGACGCATCCTCCCAGTGGCCAAGCAACTCATCCGACCAGCTCAGTAATGAGAAGATGGTCTCAAGTGAGAGACCTAACCTTGCTAACCAGGGCTTTTTATGTATGTAAGGAAGAGTCCCCCAAGGTCCTCTCTCTGGACAGGTTTAGCTCATGGATGCAGCATGTGGCAAAGGGAACACAGAGTGAACTTCAGGCCAACAAACCCTCCCAGCTGCATGATTTCATACAACAACACAAGCTCAACACCAATTTTCAGTCTCAATGTAGAGAATGGAAAAAAGAATCAGCTAATATGAAATTTTAAGCCAGACTTCATGGTGCACGCATCTAATCCTACCTCTGTAGGCTTAGGCTGTAGGAATATTGTAAGTTCAAGGACAGTTTGGACAATATAGTGAGACCTTCCATCCAATGAATAAATGAATAAAAAATAAATATAAGATGTCATGTCCCAGTGTCCCTGATTCTATTTCTAAATTAGTCTCATTTAAGTATCTTAATTTGAGTATACAAAGTTACATAAAAATGAAAAATCCTATTCTGCGATATTTGTTTTATTTTCTTGCTTTTTCTTTTTAAGAATGAAGGGCTTGAGTTTAGATGATGGAGAGCTGGTCCTTGGTAATGTCCCAAGACTGTTTCATAGCTATTATACATAGAACTTTGAAATTAGATTTTTGCTACAATACACATATGCACCTGCCTATTAGCTCTGTGACTTTTCTGGGTCTGTTTCCTACAGAGGTTATTTTAAATATTAAAATAAGTCACTAGGCAAAGGGCTCAGCATGGTACCATTAAATGTGGCTAGTAAACATAGCCAGCCTTGTCTTTGGACCAGTTTAGTGAGCATCATTCGATACTGGATGCTACACAATTTATATCAAATGTGAAAGGGTTTCTGTAAAACACAAATGTCAAAGGAGTATTGGGACTGCGCTGGCGGAAACCTAATTATAGTGAAGACGCCACCATCGTGCTGTGGAATGTAAAGTAAAGAGCAGTAACAGAATAGCAAGAGCTGAGTTATTCCGACATGCATGTTGCCCTCCCCCTGCAGCCAGTTACCACGCATGAGCAATTAATTCCACGTCAGATGCAAACTGAAAGGGTTTTAAAAGAGAATGTGTGAAAAAAATTTGGGGACACTAGAGTTGGCAAATAGTTCTTAAATAGGACCCAGTATTTTAAATGGGGAAGAACATAAACTATGTCATGGAGGAGGGTTTCTTTTCATCTCTGGATATAATTAAAGGAGTGGAAAGGAAAGATAAAGAGGTAATAGGTGTATCTTGTAAATTCAATGAAGATCACCTCTGAAATACACAAAGAACTCCGGCCACTTAGTAAAAAGGGTAATTCAATAGGAAAAAAAAAGTTATTGTCAAACATGAGAACATACTTAAATCTTTTAGTAAATGACCGACATGCATTTGAAAATGTGCTCAACCTCATTGGTCAGCAGATTGTCACAAATTAAAATGATGTAATTCATGCCCACGAGGATGATGAAAGATGTAGACCAGAAAGCATGCTGGTAAATATAAAGGGGCATGAGAATTCCCTCTTGTTTTTTTGTAGTCAGTTTCTTTTTTAAAATTTTTCATTTTATAATTTAATTTAATTTTACATATCAGCCATGGGTTCCCCTGTCCTCCCCCCTCCCACCCCCGCCCCTGCCTTCCCTCCAGCCTACCCCCCCATTCCCATCTCCTCCAGGGCAAAGACTCCCCTGGAGATTCAGTTCAACCTGGCAGATTCAGTCTGGGTAGGTCCAGTTCCCTCCTCCCGGGCTGAGCAAAGTGTCCCTGCATAAGCCCCAGGTTCCTAATCCCTCTTAAAGTTCACTGCAACAGTCACTTTGAAAAACGGGTATTTCCAAAAGATAACCATATACATAGCATGTATGTATACATGTATACATATGACCGAGCAATTTATATGTTATATACAGATCCAGCAGAAATGAGTACATTTGTCAGCCAGGTCAGAACACACCATTCAGCAAACTCCAGGTTTATGAGAGATCCTGCCTCAAAAATTGAGTTAGAGAATAAGTGAAGAGGACATTCAACATTGACTTGTGGCTTCTATCTGCATACTGATGCATGCACACACATATACCCACCTACCCATACCCACCCACCCACACACACACACATACACACAGGAATAAACAATAATACATTTGCTTGGCTCCATCTCACAAATATAACATTGATTAAAAGATGTTAAATATCAGGGCTGCAGAGATGGCTCAACAGTAAAGATCACTGGCTGCTCTTCCAAAGGACCCAAGTGCAATTCCCAGCACCCATAGGACTGCTCAGAATCATTTCTAACTCCAATTTCAGAGGCTCTTATGCCCTCTTCTGGCCTGCACAGGCACCAGACATGCACATGGTGAACAGACATGCATGTAGGCAAAACACCCATATACATAAAATAATTTTTAAAGGTGTCAAACATCAAAGAATGTGCATTCTAAGACACCATTTTATTAAATATTAATATAAGAAACTAATTTATGATTTTAGAGAGCATACTCATTCTGGGAATGGAATGGAAATAATATGATGGAGCCACAAGAGTGTCTTGTAACAATCATATCTACAGTGTTTCACCTCCTCATTGAGGTGCTAGATAGAAGACACTTTCCACTTTTTGGTTCCAGATGTCCAGAAAAGGGGCTAGTTTCGATGTCAGAATATCTGAAAAGTGATATCAGAGCCAAGATGATGGAACAACCTCCAAAGAGCAGTGGGGCCGACACTATAGTAACAGGACAGAGAACTCAGAAGTCCTGCTGAGAGACCTCCACCGTCATGAGCAACCATCGCAGAAGGGAACTAAAAACAGTCTCCCTCCAGACACAGTGAAAAGAGTCCTCAGTTTCATAAGATCCAGACCATGGATACACATGCACAAAGCCCAAGAAACCAGACGAAAACTATTTTCAACAAAGGAACACAGATTGTGTACTCAGCATCCTACTCAACTCTAGCGTTTTCCCTATGAGGACACTGAGGCCCAGAGGGACTGAGCATCGTGCACAGTCATATACAACTTTGATTAATGACCTGGGCTGAAGTCTGGGCTACTTACTGAGTTCTCACTAAATGCATTGTCTTATATTAGACTCCAAAAATTAGCCTGAGTCTTTAAAAATTCGTGGATTCAAACTCTGGTTTGAATATTACCTAAGTTGAGTTTCAATGTGGAAAGGAGACAAGGATGGGCACAGTGACCATAAAGTGTCAAAAGCCACAACAACTAGGATCTGAGAATCAGCTAAACAGAACTTCTTCTTACTATTCATAATGAAGCTGATCAATTATTTACAGTTTCCTCGGCCACAAGCAACTACATCACAGAATTTTGTTGGTGGTGATGCTGTTTTACAATAATGTTAGAATTCCCACAGAAAACTCTTTCTCTCCTAAGAAAACCTATTGGCCTAGGAATGCATGAAGCCCCCCAAACCCAACAATACTGTAATAAGAAGGAAAGGAAACTTTCCCATCGCTTGACATTCAGACCAAACCACAGAGCTGACCTACGTGCTGCAGATCTAATTCAAAGACCTCCCCTTTGTGTACACTAGATTCATGAAGTTAAGCTAGAATCACCTTCCCAGCAGAGAAGAATGGCCATGGCTCAGTGCAAGGCTTTCCTCATGCTAGGCCTCCATATCACAGCTGCATCCTCACTTCCTGTTGGTATTCATCTGGACAAGATACCTCTTCACCAAGGATACCACAAAGTGCAGGCTTTATAGCCATAATGAAGCACTTTTGGATCTCTGTTCTCTCTGCAGAGGACAGGAGGAAAGCCTTCGTCTCACCAGGCAGCTTATTAGGATTAGCACTGAATGAGACACCACAGAATGTCAGGCCTATCAGTTACTAAACATGCATCATACAAACTTTGTCTTTGCGAGAGCCTCTGCTCGGCATTTGTCATCCACCTGAATAATTAACAAGTACATGCTGCCTGCCAGCAGCTTAGGGAATTCATTTCCCCTGATTACATTCAGATCACACCCACAAAGACTCAGGCCACACGCACATCAGACTCCTGCCTCTCCACGCTGCAGGTAAGGACCACACTGAGTAGCCTCCAGCTCTAAGAAGGGTTCGAACTCAGGACTGTCAAGTTACCAAGGACATAGTTTACACATTTTGATGGCTACTTGGAAATCTACCCTTGTTTATTCAAAGGCCTGGAACTTACATTAACTACTTTTCTGCCATTTTAAAATAAAAATAATTCTAGTTATATACGTTCACTACTTTTTAAATTGGTGTGAATAACAACATGTTCTAAGAACCACACTCATTAAAATTTTCAGCAAAGTATCCATTTCAGGACAGAAAAAAAAGTGGTGGTAAACACAGCAGAACTAAAATTTGAAACAAGTATCAGCTTGACAGGGATTTACACACATAATTATGACGGCAATGAATCCGGACTCCTAATTTCACATGAAGTCAACAAGATAAAAATGTATGGACAGCAATGGAGAGGGAAGATCAGATATTTAAAGCTAAATTCTTCACAACTGAAATATTGGTCTTCTGTGTCTAAACAAAAACTGTTTCAGGAGATCATCCACGGCCTAATGAAAACTTGAAGGCCTCTCTTTACATGCCTGCCTTCTAACATGTATTTCTTGTCTGAATAGTCAGTTCAATGACAATAGAGAATAGTTTTCGACCTTAGTTAAAGTTACAAGTTTGGGGGTTGGGGATTTAGCTCAGTGGTAGAGCACTTGCCTAGCAAGCACAAGGCCCTGGGTTCGGTCCTCAGCTCCAGAAAAAAAAGTTACAAGTTTTATAAAGGAAAATAAGGTAATGAGCTTTCTTCCTCATTTAAAAAGTGTAATTTGAAGGGTGCCTGTTCAGGCTTGACATTTGAGAGGCAGCTGTTAACTTACTCTGAACATCTCCCATGTGCATCCATCCTTCAAAGGAGCCATGTTACAGACCATATTCAACCAAGGACACTCACTGTTAAAGGGCTCCAGAGAAATGAGACTCTTATGGATGTCATCACAAGCTTCATAGACACATGAAGGCCACTATGAATAGCAGGGCATTCCTTGTTCCAGTTGGTGACAACATTGGTCACTTAGTAAGATATACTCTTCCTGTGGTGAAACGTCTTCTATGCTGACAGGCTATGCTATCATTAAAATGACCTACTTTAGACAGAATTCTGGAACTTTACTCTTCATTCAATGAGATGTTTGAGTCATTTGCCTGAAGACCTAACTCAAGTATGCACATGGTTTTATGCATTTATATTTAAAAGTATATTTCTCCTCAACTATCACTAGCATCAATGTTTAGAACTACTGTCTTCTACAGTTACTATGTTGGTAAAAATTATGACTTGTGAACCTTGTTTGAAAATAGTTAACCAGTCTGAATGCAACATTTGGATGAATATAAATCATTTTTAAAGACAGTATCTGAATGGAAAGGAGCTATGCATAATACCATTTCACCTATGTTCTCATAGCATGTTTAGTATTGTTGCCTCTCTTATTGAAATTTAAATTGAAAACACTTGGCTTTGTCCCTAGCCCAGAGACCTAGATCCAACTGCAGTCCTACTATCAGGAGGCAACTAAAATTGAGGCCTTGGCCCTGTTCTCTGGGCTATATTTTCACATCATGCTAGAATGTGTGCAATTCGTGGATGATTAGCAAATGAAAAGGAGTTACAAACCTCTTCTGCAACTTTTCTAACTCTTATAATAACTCAGGGTAGAGCCTGTACTCACCATGCCACAATTATATGTAGGCTAGGAGGAGAGATGAGGAGGTTATATTCCATTAAAGAGGGTTGGAGAAAATGACAGGAAGTCACCCAAGGTCAAACATTGGAATCCATTTTGAGTTAGAACAAGGGTGTGCTTGCTGTAGAGTGGGGAAGAGCCTGATGGAGCCCAGCTCATTGATTTGCTTTCCTCCTTTACCATGAATTACAAGCACAAATCTGCCTTTTAGATCTTAAATCGCCCCTTCTTTCTCTACAACTGAGATGGTAACTTGGGAAAACTCCAACTCAGTCACAGGCATCCTAAGATTATTGTGATCACTCTTGAAACAAGGGATTCCCATAAAAATTGCCAAGCCCTGATCTGGAGTCCATCATGGCAACTAACAGTAATGTGACAATGAGACATTACCACAGCAACAAATAGGACCTGTTTGTAACCTGGTTCTGTGGCAACTTCATCAGCTTCTATATCCCTGGCTATGCTTCTCAGGCCATCCTATCCTCACGAAGACCCAGCAGCCTAGGACTCTCCAAAATCTGTGGAAGATACTCCACTTCACAGAAATGTCCCTAGCTTGTAGGGATACAAAACTGAGATGACCAGCCACACTATAACTGAGGAATTTCTTGACTGATGTTGTCATAACCAATAAACAAATCATAGATTAAAGTGACATACAAAAGGAAAGTAGCTATGCCAACCACAAAGAAACAAAAGCTACACTCCCCCCCCCCATCATTTATATTACTAAAAGGAAGGAAATATGTAGATCACATGAAAAGTACATTTAAGACACAAGTCATAACCAAAACAGGAAATGTTTAAAAGTTAGGAAACACAGGCCCACAAGATCGCTCATCAGGTAAAGGCATCAACAAGTCCAACAACTTGAGTTCAATTCCTGGGATGAACATGGTGGAAAGAGAAAAGGTTCTGTCCTACACGTGTCCTCTCCAAAGACACAATATGACACACACACATGCATGCACATACACATACTCATATTAAATAAGTAATAAGAATTTAAGTTAGGAATCAAAAAGGAGAAACACACAATACATCAATTGACTGGAAGAAAGCAATATCACAACAACAACAAACCCACCCTGAATCAGCCAATGTGTACATTTTAAAAAATCACAGGGATCATTTTAGAGATCACAAAATGACACCTGTGTTGAAGTCATAGTGTAATACATAGCAATCCACGGAAAACTAAGAGGGCTGGAATTACTGCAGCCTTAACAAGTACAAGATGACACCAGTTTTTGAGAGACTTGCTGAACAGTGGGAAACGAGCAGAGAAAATGAAGTAAGAAAAAGTCTGTGCGCCAAGACAACAAGGCGCGTAAAGGATGTAATAATGTAAAACTCAGGGCTGGGTCTCTGCCACGAACGGAGCTCATCCACAGCTTCACTTGAGTCCTGGATGCCACAGGGGATCAGAAAGTCCCAAATGACATCTAGAATACTAGGTTAGAAGTAAAAAGATTTCTGTCTATAATACATATATACATCCATAAAATGATGTTATATAAATAAAATAAGGAAACATGTTTAACCTTTTGAGTTTTAAATGAGAATATAAAGGAAATGGTCATTCAATCAAAACATGGTCTATATGCACTAGATAGTCAGTCAAAACCACCCTCAGTAATTGCCTAATCAAGATGTTCTATAACCCACACTGTCAACTAAATGAGGCCTTCAATGCCCATTACAATGAAGAAAAGTGAGCATCATTTTTAACATATGGTGGCATGTCCAATCTAGGGTGAGTATCTACAGCCCTCTGGGTGTCACAGAAGAAAAAGCATAATGACCTTGCTCTGGGAGTGTGCAGAGAATGTGCTTATAAAATATGCCGAGAGACAACATGCTTTCCACTCCTAGGAGACTGTTGGTAAATCTTTTTTATGAGTGCACTATGAGGTGAATAATTAACACTTCCAAGTGAAAGTTGACTACCATCATAATATTTAGTCAATGAATTGTTACAGCTGAGTTTTAACTCACACAAAAGTAACTATAATACTTTCAGTCATAATAATACTTCAACATAAATCTAAAATAAAAGACAATGAATTCAGTTCAAAATGTCTTTTCACAGACCAAGGTTGGTGGTGATATTTTAATATTATTAAAAAAAGAAACAATATCAACATAAAATGTCTTTTCACCAAAAAAATTATATGCTTAATATTTTAAGAGTGCAGTTTCTGCAGTACAAATCTACTAGGCAGAAAGAGGACTCTGCCTAACATAAAGCTCTACAGGCCTTTGGGCCCACCCATTGGGCCTATACAGGTAGCCACTGCCTAGGAACAGAGAGCACACTTTCCATGCAACAGACAATTCCAGAATTGCAGGGAGTTTTACAACATGGTCAGTGATCCCTTCTCTACCAGAGGAGCCTATCATGAGAAGGGCCAGATCCACCATCATCTTTCAGACAATTGCTTTGATTTCCTCACACTGTACATGCGGCTCGTTGTGCTGTAAGGAACATCTGTTGCTCACATGTTTATCTCATAGGAAGAACAATGGTATTCCCTCAGTACTGGTCAGTCTGTGTTGCCTTCATCACTGATTTTACCACCACAGGGTGGGCTAGTCACTCTCTAGAGTCAACGAGATTCAAGGACTTTCCCCTCTTTTCTGGTCCCCTTCTTCTTGCATATAACACTTCTTTGACAGAGGTTATACACAATTCCTTTGGCATGAATGAGTCCAAAGATATGGAATATTATGCCTTTATTTCCACGGGTTATCCTACACTCCATCTATGATACAGTTTTTGAGGCAGTATTAACTTACAGACTACCATCCCTAACTACTAACATTCTAACTCATAGAATAACACATTCCAAAATAGGAGTCTTCTGGAGTTGGGCTGGAGAAGTTGCTGTCTGAAAATTGGGCCATCATTCCAATGCATATCTTTCTTTGGATTGACCACAAGGAAATTTCCAAAAAAGTAGGAAGTTGACCTGACTAGACTCTCAATATATTTAATAAGGAAGAGAAAATCCTGAATTTTTCATAATTTATTACTAATTTTCTTTCATTAAAATTTATGGTAGTTGGTAGCCCTAGGGGACACATGGATCTTCCTGGAATGGAGAAATAGAATATATTTTATAGATGACATGGGTGGGTAGTGGAAATAGGATCAGGTTGGGTTGGGAGATGGGGTTGAGGGAGGGAATGTGGAGAGAGACAGCTAGAACTGAGGAGCATTTAAGGACGGGTATGGAAACCTAGTGCTATGAAAATTTCCTAAAGTATATGAAGGTGGTCTTAATAAAATAATCTCCCAAACAATGAAGGACATGGAATTTCAATAGGCCATCTCTTGTCATCCAATGAAGCTTTCAGTACTGGGTTACAGCCAATTGCGTTGTTGGCCAAAGTGGTTCTGTAGAATCCCCAAACAACCCAAGACAATAGGTTGTTCTCCACAAACTGAGAGCAAGGCTTCATTGCTGAAGTCAACACCTACACATCCCATTGAACACAGAGAGATCAAGCTGGTGCCTTTACCAAACCTTACCCCTACATTCTAGTGTCTTTGGTATGAAAAGGTACTCTGTAGACTACCAGAAGAGAAATATAAATACTAGCCCAGAAATCTAGGGTAAAACCAAATACTACTAGTCTTTTTTTAAAAAGTGGTGATAAAATGACTCCTAATGATGCTGTGCTATAGTCAAAGATCAGTGCCTTTTTTAGCCATCATCACAGAAGCTCCCTCCTGCAGCAGATGGGAACAAATACAGAGACCCATATCCAGACATTACGTACACAGGGAGATCTTGAAGTGTGCAACTCTAAATGGTAAGTCTTAACCAAATCCCTCCCTCAGAGCTCACAGAACCCTAAGGAGAAGGAGTGAGACAGGGTGTAAGAGGTGGAGGGAATGGAGGACACCAGGAGGACAAGTCCCTCTAACTCAAAGGAACAAAGCTCCTATGAACTCTCAGAGACTAAAACCACAAGCACAGGGCCTGCGCGGGTCTGCACCAGCTCCTCTGTGTATACATCATAGCTTTAAGTTCAGCAGTTTTATGGGACTCTTGAGTGTCTGGACAAGTGTGTCTCTGACTTTTGTGCCTTCTCACTGGCTCTTTCCCTTGTCCAACTTCTGTGTGATGGTTCTTGTTTTATCTTATTATATTTTGCTCTGTTATTTTGTTTGGTTGTTATCTCTTAGAAGCCTGTTCTTTTATAATGAAAGACAGAATAGGAGTGGATCCAGATGGGAGGGCAGGTGAAGAGCAACTGGAGGAGTAGAGAGAGGGGAAACTAATCAGGATATAATGTAGGAGAAAATAATCTATTTTCAATAAAAGCAGAAAAAAAAGGTGAATTCATTTTTATGTTATAATTGGAAATAAATGAACTATTTTTGTTTTAGTGGTATATCAAAGGTAAGCAAACATAATATATAGTTTAGTAGCTTGGGACTCCACTTGGGTTGGGCTACATACAGCTCTCTTCTAATAGTACACTTGGCAGCCCAAGACCCTTATCTACACATGCAATGCACACACACACACACACAAACTCCCCTCATTATTTTGTTTTTCAAGATAGGGTTTCTCTATGTAGCCCTAGCTGCCCTAGAACTTACTCTGTACACCAGGCTGGCCTGTCTCTGCCACACTCCTCTCTCTTAACAAAGCACTGAGTAGTCTGTTAGCAACTTGTCCCTTCCACACACACTTTCAATGAGCTACATTCACATCTATCTCTGAAAAATGGGATAAGTTTTTCCTTCCTTTAATTACCATAAAACATAGACATTAAATTGTACTCTGCTAGTGTCCAGATGCCAGAGTAAGAAGGTAAATCCACCTTGAACTGGTTTCCATTGCATGCACAAAAAGGTATACAGTGTCCTCAAGGAGAACTTGTAGAGAAAATCCCCTATTTAGAATGTTATGCCTATGCATAATTTGAGATGCATATGTTTAAAATCATTATAGTAACAGACATGTACAATAGAGAAATTGTTGTATAACTCAATCTGTCAAAATCAAAATAAAGAACCACCCAAAGTATGTCCCTTGTAACCAAAATACTCCTTCCCTTTAACCCCATGAAAAAAAATCCCCAGAAAATAATTGGAGATTGAGTATTTCCTTCACTCATGTGTTTTTCTGTCCATCCTGACATTGTAGACCTTTCTAATCTGTACTGTTTTATTTTGATTAACATTTCTTTGTAATCTGTGTGGCTCTATTTCACTCCTGGATAAGATGCTAAGAATCTAGAGATACCTGGTCTAACCATCACCAACCAATGTTGTAAACACACCAGAGATCTCATTCTTGGGGATTTATTTTTTTACTAAAACTTCTAGTATCTGAGAAAGTGTCTGTCCTTATAGTGACTGGACCATATAATCCCATGCACATACCTGCTCATTCGGGAGCACTCTACAAGCTTTCAATCCTGAGTTACTAAGGGTTGAGACAACTAAGAAACTGGGGTTGGGCATTTAGCTCAGTGGTAGAGCGCTTGCCTTGCAAGCACAAGGCCCTGGGTTCGATCCTCAGCTCCAAAAGAAAAAAGGAAGAAACTGACAGCAAGAACTCTAGCTCTGAGAACTCTCGGTGGTCTTCTGGGAAAAGGAGGATGTGGATTCCGTATCTAACTGCTGTGGGCAGAGATCTGACAGAATGCCTCCCAGCCTTCTCTTGGGCTCCTAGGCTCTGATGTGCCTTCTCACACGAGGAAGCCCACAGGGCTTTGTGCTCAGGGGCATACCGAGGAGCAAATCTGTGTCCTTCATATCTTGTAGAGGGAACTAACTTTTCGACTGATAATTTTCTCCAACAAAAAGATGACTAGTAGATGTGTTTTTAAAAGAATATACAGCATAAAGTTTGTTTACACTGCACCCTGACTCCCTCTGTCCTACATGGGATACTTTAAGAGTACAGAGAACTGTATGACATCCCCAACAACCTGAAAAAACCATCTGTAAATGAAACCACTACTGTAACTGCCTATCCTGAAAAGTCAGTTCCAAGCCCCCAAATTCTCATTCAGGAGCAACTTCAGAATAAGATTTCAACCTCAAGTTACTTTAGGTTGACATGACCAAGGGAACACCACCATTAACACCAGTCCTCAAATGTTCCAAGGTCTTCTGGGTAAAAGAATATAGACTCCATACACAGTTGCCTGAACTCCATACACCACTGCCTTGCCTGAAGCCCAGTACAGAGTCCTTTTTAATCCAAACAGGTCTTGCTAGATTTCTAGACTTGACAACATAGTACATGAAGATTATCAAAGTCAACACACTTTGCTAAAACAAGAGGTAAAGAAAGGAGTTGAACTCAAGCTGGACAAGGTCTGAAAAATCTTTTTTATCAGTTTCCAAAAGAAATGTACAGAAAATTATTTCAGAGACAAAGTGAACGTCCTTCAAAGTCAGTCTGACTCTACCAATCCCAGCTGTATGTGCCTTCCAATGGCCAGGCCTCCTCCTTTAACACTAGACCTGCTGTGGCAAGCAGATCAAAATCCTTTCATAAATGTCATTAGTTAAAGGAACACAAATGAGAATCCATTTCAAACTTTTCAGTTCACTCCTGTCTCAGTTTGCATTGGGGTAGCCGGGCAGCACTATCACCGAATGCCAACTGTGTTGATAACACAATTTTCCTTTTCATGGACGCTTTAACAGTGCTTATTTCTCACTGGCATGACCAATCATTGGGGACAATTGATCTTTTAATAAATCTTTAAAGAGAAATCATTGCAAGTTCGGTTGTCCAGGAAAAAGTCCTATAAATCAGTCTATGGTAACAACGTTAGTTTGCCCTCCAGAGTATTCCATTTTGCTCACACCAAAATAACCCAAAATACACAAGTGCACCCTGAGGACTGACACAAAGTGGTTCAATACAAATTGATTCATGCACACCCACAGCTGTAGAGAAGTGGTTCCCCTTACGAGACTAGACAGCAGGTACTGAGTGTCCTGGTAAACGGGGAGAGGAAGGCGAGTCTATCAGGTCCCTGACCCTGGACAGCGGCAATCTTTGATCTAGTTTAAATCCTGGACACAAAAGAGTTAAAAATGATTTCCACCAGGTATCTGAATCTTCAGTACACAGGTGTGAGTCCTGAGACGAGCCTAATGGTGTTCTTTTTCACTTAGGAAAGGAGACCGTGTCTACTCACATAAAACCACCTCTTTACAGAAGTGCACAGCACTTCTACGGGAGGCAAGGCAGCAAACTAACAGTGAGGCCGGAGTAGCAGTCCCATTTGCAGCAGACAGGCTCACATGCAAGCAATGGTCTCCAGAATAAGCTGGGTAAAGTTGTCCTCTTTTCCTTAAACTCTTAAACCAAGTAAATAGTTCAACTCTCCTGTCCATACCAACTGCTTTGTGACTGTTTTTACAAGTTCTGGAATGAGGGTATGATTTCTCATCCATGACTCACAGAGCATGCTCCAAGGAGCCTCAGTCCCTCTGGTATAAATACTTTGAGATCTGAGTTTTGCTAGCAGGTAGAATGGGGGAGTGTTTGTGGCAAAGTTCCCTTCTCCTAAGCTCACAGTACATACCAGCTCATTAGCAATGCACGTTATTGGTAAAGAGGACCACTGGGAACGAATTCATTTTTCAAATGGCACTTATTAATAGCCTACAAGAAGTGTCTGTGAGAGTATCAGACAGGGAAAATAGGCAAGGAGAAAGAGAACAAAAAGAAGAAGAAGAAGAAGAAGAAGAAGAAGAAGAAGAAGAAGAAGAAGAAGAAGAAGAAGAAGAAGAAGAAGAAGAAGAAGAAGAAGAAGAAGACAGAGAAGCAGGAGCTAGACAGTGGCTGGCCCAGGGGTATAGCTCTGTGACTTCCCAGCATGTTTAAGGCCCTGGCTTTCATCCTCAGTCAAACAAGAGTTTAACAGCCTCTTGCTGGGCTCCCTGCTTGCAATCTCCTTGCCCAGGGATTAGGAGCTCACACTAGAGGGTAGCCAGTAGATGCCCAGTTTTGCCTCAAGGTCTTTATCATCCGATGCAGCTCTCTTGTTGTGAACATTTGGTCAAGACTCCAAAGCTTCTGGATGAACTCAAAACTTTCATTTTTTTCCAGGAAGTTATTTCAGCTTCTTCTGATGCATCTTCCTCTGACCTGTACTGTCCTCACTGTGACATCTGTCCTCTATCTGCTGGTTATTTCTCAACCATATCATATACTGGGGTCTTATTTCATTCTTAAAAAAGTAACATGAGGAGAGAGAACTATGCTCTAAGTTCAGAAAAGCCTTCTTCCCAGCAAGAATGGGCAGAACTTTCTGTTGAGTAAGACACACATTTTTAAAAAGTTTGTAAACTTTGCGTGTCCAGCAGTGATAAACTCACAGGAAGTAGTACCCAGCGCCTGGCAATGTGAAGTGAAAAACTCAAGGTAAGGATTCAGGGAGGCAAATGAACGTATGAAGAGTGGGCAGATACCCTGAGAACTGGCAAAGAAAAGCACTTTGGCATAAGTATTTCTTAAAACAACCCTATAATAAGTTCAGGAGCTCCAGTGTTCTGGGCTGTGTCTGCAGGTACACGTGTAATCCTGGCAGGAACAGAGCTGTGTTTGAGTCTCACACAGATGACAGAGTATTAGCAAGGAAGAGCAGTTCCATGTTCCCGGGGTGACACAAACCGAGCTATTCTGTTACTTCTTAAGCTGTATCTACTTCCTACTATCAGGGAAATTTATGGTTCATGTGGTAGTTGGTTAGTTAGGGTACTGGTATTCACATTACCAAACGATCCTAAGTCACTTAGTGTGCAGGTACCTTTCCAAGAGGAATGAAGAAGCCAGTTCAAACCCTCCAAGTTTGGAATGAACGGGAGAATCAGGGCTTCCTCCATTTTATTTCTAGGCGCAAAGTCAAAACTACTTGCATATTATTAAATAAGTGGTCAAGAGGCTCCATCCTGGAGTCTGACACGGGGTGCAGCTGACACACCCCTGAACAGCCAGAGTTCCAGCCACAAGGACACAGAACTGCACAGACTTTCAATGAAGACTCTGGAAGTGAAAAATAAATTATCTATTTCACACAAACTGAAGCCAAAAGGGGCAAAAAAATGTTAGTGCAATGTTTCAGCAAAGCAGCCTTGGCTCCCTTTAGAACACTCTTCAAGGTGTTAGGAACTGTAATTAAATCAGGTCCTGGAAAGTGCTAAACAGAGGGAAAGTGTTAATTAGGAAATTAGTAAGGATCCCATTTTTAGAGTGGAAAGGCTTTCTTTTACACTTTTAAACATTTACAAAACACAGTTTCTCGTTAAGGTGCAATTTGGAGTATTTATGGAAGCTTGATTTTTATGTTTCCTTCTAAATAATTCATATCACTTTTCATTCCGAGAGTTCAGAATTATTCCTCCCCACATACCACCCCAAGTTTAAAAAAAATGTGGCCCAGTATAAAATGAGCCATATATTACAAAGAAAACATGAATCCAGAAGGAGGAAGGCACTGGGGATACTGAGGACAGAGGCTGCCAGTGCGGGAGGGTCTCAGACTCCACAGGGTCTACCCACTAGACCACACGCTCACTCTGTTCCATAGTCTCAGTCAGGACTTTCTGGCCACTCTCTACAGCACTTCCTACCCCATCACTGGTCCACTGGAGTCCTGTTTGAACCTCACAGTAACATAAACAGACCTTTACATGTATGATCCACTGCCATATTCCTAGTACCTAACAGTGTCTCACACCTAGTAGGTACTTAAAATAGTTATTACATGGATATATATTATACTGCCTCCTTATACCAGACACCTAAAATCCTGGAACGTTTTCAGAAAAAAAAAAAAAAAAACCTTTGTGGAACTAAAAATCTCCACTCCAAAAATAGTTTTTGTGAGTTATAGATATTTAAAAAAATATTCTATCCTATATATTCAGTTGAAAATGCATTCTTGTAAGTAACACATTGCTTTGGATTAATCAGATAAAGATGAAAGTCAAGAATTTTGCCAACAGTGTTTCTTTCCAGCATTACTCAGTTATGCCTTTCAGCTTAGCATATTGTATATGAAGGATATCTTGTTAAAACAACTGTTGAAGGGAAGTCATGTCATATCAGCTACACTCAGTACCCTATGGGAACGCAAATGGCCCAAAGTCTATGCTAATATAATCTTCCTGCTCCTCTGTTAAGCTACAACAAAATCGGTTTTACAGCAGCATGAAAACCTTCATAGAAGCACCATATTATCTATATGTCTTCCAGAAAGGGGAAGCATTACTCTGTGAGGATTATGTGGAATCAATTTACAAAGGTAACAATTGTTAATAAATACCATGAAATAACCTAGTAAATAATTCCAATCTCCATCTATCAACTCCTAGGTAGCCCTGGCTCCTGTTGATAGGATTAGTAAGTAGGCACTATGAGAAGATAAAAATCCTCAGCTAGGGACCCATGTGGCCTTTCAGCAAAATACTCTTTGTTCCCAACACAGTCTCCCATGCTAGCCTCCCAGCTTCCCAAGTCTCCTGTCCCTTTTTTCTTGAGGTGTAAGCCTTATCACTTATTAGCTTCTGAGCATTATAAATTGTCCCATCACAAAACAATAACCATATCTTGCTTTTCATTTTTGTCTTGGACTTTTGTTGTTTATTTGTTTTTTAGTTGTTTTATGACTGGAAAGGGTAATAGAAATATAAGCTATAAGGAATTTGGAGTGACTCCCTTCGTGGTGTTTCAATTCTAGTCATGATGATGAAGGATGAGTTATTTACAAACTTTGTGTGATTCTTTTCATTGTTTGAATATATTAATGCTTGACAGTGACTATCATAGAAATAGTCACAGAAGCCCTTTTAAATAGAATAATTTTGAAACTAAATTAAATCTTTAATTCCATCTCCGACTGCCAACAATTAATAAAAGACCAATGTTCCCAGGTCTTCTAATGCCAGAGATGCTTAAACTAGGCAAAATATATGTCTGTGGACTTGAAAACACTTTGTTAAGGACTTACTAAATTCTTAAATCACTGCAGCATTCCTAGATCACTGCCTTCCTTAACTAAGATCACACAAGTTAAATTAATGTCTACATAAGCCACCCCCCTTCACCAGCAAAACTGCCTGGCATTTAGGGAAATTTATGCCATTTTCTAAGCATTTTTATCAATTAGAAAAGGTGGCTACAAAATGTGTTCCTTTACCTAGCAGTTGGCGGCCAGATGATCCACAGGCAAGCCATGTAGGAGGACTAGGTATTGGTCACAATTTAGTGGCATCAGTTTTATGAGCTGAGACTCGAGATGAGGAGGGAGTGTGGGGACACTTTAGAAACAAAACTCAAAAGGAGCTTTACAACCCTAGTTATGAAACGAAACACTAAAGGAATAGACATGTTTTGAAATGACACAATCTAAGATACTAAATCTGCTAATAATAAAGTGATTCCTTCAGGACACTCATACTTGTGTTCTTTAAAGTCCCATGGTTTGACCAAAAATGTAGAACACTACAAATATCCCACAGTCTAGATACCTTTTAAGAAATAAAACACTGAATATGACAGTAAATACAATAAATATGGACCTCAGTCATAAAGCCATAAAATATTTTTGCCAGGATTAAAAAAAAAAAGGATTATCTCCAGTGCCCCAAATAATCAAAGTACTCATGGTATAAAAGATAAAACCAACTTCCTGTGTAATGGAACATCTCTCAAGTGGGACTTGTATTTTGAAGAAGAAAATAAAATGCAATACTTTAATTACAAGTTCTAAGGAAATGATTAAAGTGAGATTTGTTTCCTTCACCTAGATGGAAGAAATGAGATAACGAGAGTGAATCCTGGAGCTCATAAACAGCATTGCAGAGGGATTTTATGATATATACTCTCTGCAATGTGGTGGTTCTCACATAATGTGCACTAACTGCACATGTTCATTCCATCATTAGCAAACCCTGATATACAGCTTTCATCTTCAACTAACATGGAAAAACAATGTGTTTTCCTGCACAGGTAGAGACTTATTTCAAAGATATAACTGAAGGTCATCCATTGGAACGTCATTAGTTCCCACCTTTCCTGTCATGTTAACATGTATTTGTTTCTTACATGTAACAGAAATTAAATGTTTATCAAGTCTTACAAGGACTAACCCCATCTCTAGAACCACTGTAGCCACCCAGCAATGTCCCCTGAGTTATTTCTGGTACTCTATCAGTACATTTAAGATTTGTTTTCTGAATGAATCCTCCTGAAGAAGTTGTCATCCTGTAACCCATAGCCACCACACAGAACCCAGAAGAGCAGCTGCAAACTTTCCAGTTTACCAATCGTTTTCATGATGTGCAATGATTCCTCTATCCAACCCTGTGTTCACACAGAAGCCCTTCAGTAAGACTTGAAATAGTCCATCCTTGCAGCCAAAAATTTAATACAGTCACTTAGCTTCACAATTTCTATCCAGCCTTTCAGCTGTCCTCTGTGGTGATATATTGTGCACCCTAACAAAATTTATCTGAAGATCAAGGGACAGAGTCAGCCACTAGATTAGACATAGAGGCCAGACAGTGGTGGCACACACCCTTAGTCCTATCATTTGGGAGCAGAGATCCATCTGGATCTCTGTGAGTTCAAGGCCACACTGGAAACAGAGCCAGGCATGATGGCACACACCTTTAATCCCAGCACTTGAGATCTCAAGTCTTTGCTTGGAAAGCACACACACCTTATCCCCAGGAAGTGACATGGCTGGGTGGAGAATGGTATATAAGGTGTGAGGAGACAGGAACTAAGCAGCAGTTCAACTGAGACCCTCAGGGGTGAGTACTCAAGGCTTTCAGTCTGAGGATTCATGGAATCAGGATCGATGTGGAGTTGGTGAGGTGAGTGAGGTTGGCTGTGGCTTGTTGTACTTCTCTGATCTTTCAGCTTTCATCCCAATATCTAGCTCCAAGGTTGTTGTTTGTTTTTTATAAGACCTTTTAAGATTCGTGCAACAGTCCTCATTACACATTCCACACAAACACAGGAACTAGAATATCCCACATATTCCATTTACTTCCACTCCATCATATTGAAAATGCATACAAGGCTAAGTACAAGTCCTTACTTTTTCCTCAAGGTTGCATCAACCCTGTTCCCATCTAGTCAAACCTGAATTGAAGCTCTCTTTCCCAGCTTCCATTTGTCACACACAAACATAGCTTATTCATTCCCACCCTTCAAGGTCAGCTTTAAGACTTACCTTCTTTAAGAATTCTTCCTAATTTCCCCGCAATGACAGATTTTGTCAGATTTTCCAGACATGCAGAAAATTGTGAGAATGAGGCCACTCTTAAGATACTTCCATGTTCTGCTTTGTCTTAAAACCATTTGTCACCCCTCTGTCCCAAGTATGTTACCTTTTTAGATCATTATGTGTCCACATATTGTCTTCCCTTCTTGGTTATATACCATCTCTGTGCTATAGAAATCCAGGGATCTGTTTCATCACCAAACACTGAGAAGCTAGTGCAATGCCCAGTGCTCAGTAGATATTCACTAAATAATCACTGATCAATAACTGACACATGTCATTTTTGACAGCTACCTTGCCGTTTGAGACCTGAGCTACCTATGGCTTCCCAAAAGACATATTCTTTTCATAAATAAACATTTAGGCCTGAAAGGAAACAACTAACTTCCAAAACAGCTACAACTAACCCCGTATTACCCAAATAATGCATTACTATAACAGTCCAGTGTATAAATAAATGCAGATTTTAAAAGCCAGTAATGGTGTAGCCATCATTTAATTTCTACCTCATTTTCTCTCCTGTTAGAGTATAAGAGTATGTTTTGTGTAAATTGTAGAAGTTTCAGAGCTTTAAATTTTAATTAATAACTTCTACAATAATTAAAACATGAATCACAAATAAGTCTATACAAAAGAAAAGTGATGATAAGGTGCTTGTCCGAGAGAGAGACAAGGCAATGAATTCACTACATATACTGTCTGGAGAACTAAAAGCCTAAAGTGCTGGGTCTCTGCCACCCACCAAGCCATGTGAACATACCTTTGCACACCTGTAAAATCCATCCTGACCCATAGCATCCTCTGCTAGTTCAGTACCAAACACAAATTTGTGCCAAATGATGTTCATCATGTTTTGCAGTAGAGTAAAATATCATTCAAGGTTAGGATGAGTCCACCCAATGTAAGTCCGTATTTACTTGGAACTTAATCCAAATTGAATCCTGCACCGACTGCCCCCTGGGAAAGAAACGAAGTACAGCAGTATGGCAGAGCATGGCTCCCTTGGCAACACAGGCCATTGGGTATTTCCAATGCAAGGAGAATTTTGCCTTTGGTAGTTAATGTGCTTAAATGTTCACATTTTAGGTTTATCTAGATTTTGAAAGAGAACACAATGATTTCCATATTTATTCTGTTCATTATTTGGGATTGAACATAGGACTTCATACATGCTAGGAAACCCCTCTATGAGTGAACAACAGGCCTAACTTTACAGAGTGATTTTTAATATTATGCTTTGTGGGTTATTTGTATAACTGAGACTAATTTCCAGATGGGAATCTTTCCTTTCTTAGGGGTAGTGGTTTTCCCACTAACTACTCCAGAATGATATAATTGAAGGAAAGAATATTAATATTTGGGCTGTTCATTAAAAGCAAAATTGAAGAATTTTAAGGATCCCAAAAAGAACAGTCTTCAGACATTTGATAGAAACATGAATTTACAGCCCCAATTACTATAACTACTGGTTTTATTAAATAATTTTTAGACTGAAATAATTTTAAATTTATACATATCTAACACTTAAATCACACATAAAATTAAGACATTGTTCAATAGACTATTACGAGATTTTGTACTTTTATGGTTTGTATGTGCTAAACAACAACATTCGCATTTATCCATCTAATTAAATAAACTAAAAATCTATTAAAATTATTTATTGAAAAAGTTATAAAATTCTTATCCCTTACCCATTGCTTTAAAATGTATAAAAGAAAATTTCTACTGTTGGTTGTTTTATCTTATTACATATCATTTTCTGACTGTTTCTATAGGTCATCATGATTTAAATTCACAACTAAAAATTTTATTCTGAAAGGCTTAGTTTATGAAGATATTTTAAAATGGCCTTTTGGACCAGTGACTAGAATTTCCTGAACATGCTCCTAGTTTCTCTTTTTGTCTTATGACCATATAAATGTAGGTCTGGAAATGCTTTCTAGTCAACATTTCCCATGTCTTTTTACCAAGTTTTATTTCTGTTCTTTTATGGATATTCAAATTATTAATTACTAATGACCATGGTGATAATATTGTCCCTAATGATAATAAATCATTAATTTATCATGTGATTCAACAGTTGGGTCAGAATCACTTGACAGAAAGCCAACTATGGGCCATTCTGGGTACATGTGTCACATGGGTAAATTGTACCAACAGGAGCAAAGAAGAAACGTAAGAAAATATAGAAAGGTTGAAACTACTTCCTACAAACACACAATAAAACCAAAAGTTCAC
Source organism: Onychomys torridus (assembly GCF_903995425.1). Taxonomy (NCBI): domain Eukaryota; kingdom Metazoa; phylum Chordata; class Mammalia; order Rodentia; family Cricetidae; genus Onychomys; species Onychomys torridus. Next base: position 22,336,125 of record NC_050456.1, on the reverse strand, counting down.
TCTCCAACTGCCGTAACTACATTACATGTGAGAGAAAGATATTTGAACCTGGGTATTAAGATAGCATCCACACTTTTACAGACTCTGCAATTTTATCATAAATCTGCTTTAATATATTTATATCTATATACCACCAAGTACATTTTAATCATACTTGGTAAAATGCTTTCCCAATAAATATATTGCCTTCAAGTTATGCTAAGAAAAAAAAAAGCCAACAAGCATCAGTTTCCCCCCTGGACTGCTGATGTACCCAATCAAACATCACATATAACCTCAGGTACAGGAAAAAAAAATGCAATCCCAACTTTCCAACTCAATCTGATCATCTGACTCTCACACCACTTACTATGTCCATGAGTGATGGCATTGTTTAGACTTTACATTCCTTTCAAATCAAGATCCACTAAGTTAATCCAACAGCATCCTTATCCAGTGTGCCTGCTACCCATTGACAGGCACTGCCTGCATGCACAGTCATGTAGGATGTATGAAATGGGTCCAGGAACACTGAGCTAACACAGAATCTGAGTGCCTCCCTCAAGTGCCAGGCACAAGGAAGGGAGGATTAGCTGCTCTTCAAACCTCTCTGATGCTAAGAGCCTACCCAAGTCCCAGAGCAGCAACGCATGTGCCTTCCTACATTTCGAGCCAAATAAGTTGCTGGTGATAAGAGGGATAAAAGCAACAACAACCACGTTCAAATAAAAGGGGGAAAAAAGAACCAGAAGAAGGGAGATATTAGGTATCAAAGTATAAACATGGAGGAGAAAATAGTAATTTCCTGTGTTGGGGCAAAAAAATATTATTCCCTCTCTGATGTGATCTCATTGCTTTTATGTACTAGGAAAGTCATATCTATCCTGAAAATTATTTTTCTCATTTTAATACACATTCAACATTTTAAGCTAAAAATAAGAAAACACGGATATTTTTTATGTATTAGATATTTAAATGCTGTTTGCCAGCTTGTCAATCAAATGCAGCCAGGACAGTTACTGACCAGCCTCCATTACCCTCACAGCAGGAAGAAGCATGTAACAAGACTGATCACAATGTAATCTGCTATGGACAAAAGAGCAAAGTTCACTGCAGGAGCTTGCTCACACATTGTCCATGCACCTCAATGTGTTTGGGATATGGATGGCCAACGGGTCTGTGGGGAAAGTTACTCCATGTAAGCTTACCTTTCAACTAATTTTTTCTCTCCAAGTACCTGCTTAGGATGGAAAGCAGTACTTGAGTACCTAGTATGTGCCAGTTACTATTCTGATGAGTTTGTCTTTAGCAGTACATGAGGTCGCATGGTAAGCCCTAGAAGACCGTAAGAAAACAGATAAACTGACAGAGTGTGTTAACATGTTCAAAATTGATGTGAAAATATGGGAGAAAACTAGGGCTTGCTATCCACTGTCCCAGCAGAACCTGGACACTCACCTACACACTGTGGTACCCCAACTCCATTCAGCCCCACAGAGAAATAAGGGCTTTCCAAGAGGACTTTCAAAGAGTAAGGCATGATTGAATGATTTAACCATATTACTCATACACACCCTATTAACATCCAACTCTTCAAAGTAGTGTTAGACCTCATCTCTAAGTTTGTGAGCTTCTGGAAGAATAAATATGCATATAAATGATTGAATGCTACATATATGTAAGAGAATTAATAATTTGCTGGCATTTAAACTTGGATTTAATGCTGACTTAACTTTTCCTCCATATTCTTCTTCATCTCATCTGTCATAAAATCAACTCTGTCTTCAAAATACCTTTCCCAATCATGGTTTCATATGTTTTTACCCTACTTGAGAGGCAGAGACAGACAGATTTCTGAGTTCAAGGCTAGCCTGGTCTACATAAGAAGTTCTATGCCAGTCAAGTCTGCATAATGAGACTCTGTCTCAAAAGACAAAAAAATAAATAAAAATAGAAATAAATAAACAGTTGGTTCCAGACTAGCCAAAGCTATATAGTAAGATTTTGTCTCAAAAACAAAAAACAAAAAACAAACAAACAAAAACAAAACAACAAAAACAGCCCAGGTTCTTCCCATGGGCTCTACTATACTTGCAGTGTGACCAGTGAAGCTATGACCAGAGCCTCCATCCAGGTCCCCTGCCCTCACCTTTGTCCTCTGAGACACAAGCTCAGCTAGCAGTCAGGCTTAAGTAAATTTTAAGGCCTACCAGCTGTCCATGTACTGGCTATCACTATCCTTGTTCATTTACCCATTACACACCAGTTCCTCAATGATGAGCACATCAGCAATGCTTCCATTTGGGGGGCCTTCACACAAATGTTCTTTGTAACTGGAATGTTTTATTCTGGCTAGCTAAGTGCTCGCCTCAGTCATTTCCTTGCAGTGGTTTCCGAACGTCACCTTCCTGATGGGAACATCCCACTTTTGCTCCAGAAGTCCTAACTTTCCCCTAACTTCTGTCTTTGTTCTACAGCACTGACCACGATCTAGCATAATACATTCTCCTTCATTCTTCACACTTGGTGTTAACTGCCTAGTCCAATGCTGCCGAACGTGAGCACTAACACTACAAGTCTTTGTTCACTGGTGTGTCCCAAACAGTAGATCCTTGTTATTGAAAGTACTGGTTAAGAGGCCAGTTGAAGAGAAGAGAGAAAGCACTGTGGACAAAATTAGAGAGACTCCACAGGAAAGAAAAGGCAAGGAGCCAGTGCCTGAGCTGTGGCTGCAACAGTAGACTAAAGCAAGACTAGTAGTAGCTTTGAATCATGAGCTGAGATTGCAAACACCATGCATGAGAGTGAGGCATGGCTCTGAGTGAGGACAGGAGTGGACAACGACACGGAATCTGGTAACTGTGTGGAAGGTGGTCCAGAAAGGAGAGCGACACTTGCATTCACTAGCATGGAATATTGGATACATAGGACCATGACATTTATTTATCTGGATCAAAGAGATTAAGAAGAAAAATAAGACTGACTTGGGGTCTGTAACAATGTAGGCCTGAAATGGTGCCCTGAATTAGGAAAATGCAAAAAGAAATGTAGTAGTTCCAAAAGGACATTTGAGATAACAGAGGCAGAAAGATAATTCCAAAAGTGAGTTTGAGTCACTGCAGAAATTAGAATAAGAGACTTGCAAGGTAGGAGAGGAACTTTCTGGGGATGGTACTGTTGTCTACTTCCAAGGAGTTGTTACACTGTCATGGAAAAAGCCTTGAATGGGAGATGGGGAAAGCCTTGATTGACAGGCCAGGCTTGTCCTGCCATAGCCATGCACCAGGGCTTATTTTATTTTTTGCAAAATAGATGCAACACATAGTTCACCATGATGCTTTGAGAGCTCATTAAATATGTCCATGGATGTGCTTAAAAAACTGACGTGCTCTTACCTGTGGAGGCTGAGTTAAAGTGAAATGCAAGTAGGAATACAGAGTCCAGAGATAAACCTAGAGTCTGGCAAGAAGCAGCTAAAAGTCTGGGATTCATCTACCTGTGTGTACTCACTGCAATGGAGGACCCATCTACCTATGTACTCACTGCAATGAGAGGACCTGTCTGCCTGTGTACTCACTGCAATGGAGGACCCATCTACCTATGTACTCACTGCAGTGGAGGACCCTTCTACCTGTGTGCTCACTGCAGTGGAGGGCCCTTCTACCTGTGTACTCACTGCAGTGGAGGACCCATCTACCTATGTACTCACTGCAGTGGAGGACCCATCTACCTGTGTGTACTCACTGCAGTGGAGGACCCATCTACCTGTGTGTACTCACTGCAATGGAGGACCCATCTACCTATGTACTCACTGCAGTGGAGGACCCATCTACCTGTGTGTACTCACTGCAATGGAAGGACCCATCTACCTGTGTGTACTCAGTGCAATGGAAGGACCCATCTATCTGTGTGTACTCACTGCAGTGGAAGGCCTTATAGGTGTTCCACATCAGCAGAACCACAGTTCCTAGGCAGGTGCGTCTATCTTCACACACAAAGGACACTGGCCACATGTTCTTTAAAAGACGCATAGTCAACAGGACAGGCCTCCTCCTCTGTGGGGACAGCCTAATGCTTCCTAAAGCCTTATCTTTTGTGGATGGTTTTCAATAGACCAGTCTCGAACAGAGAATGATGTGTATCTGAAGTAAAGCATCATTCTGCTCCAAGGGCCAAGGTGAAAGGCAGCAGAAGGGATTCTCATTCTCTTTCTCCTTTCCTTCCATTCCTACCTCCCTCCCTATCTCTCCCTTTTCCTTCCCCCATCCCCATCTCTTCCCCCCTCCCCCTGATGTATATATTAATTAATCAGGTTACACCTTATTATCTGTGTGAACTAGCAAATGGAGTTCTTTGAGCCTTCATGTCCCCTAAGTACAAATCAGAATGTTGCCTACTTTAAGTAGCGCAAGTGGTTCAATTAGGAGAAAGCCTGGAGACTACGGAATATTCAGTTTACATCACACCACTCTCTGTCCTTCCTGCAGCAACCTCACCCATCACCACACATGGAAAACCAGCCAACACAGGCACAGAAGTGGAGAAACATCACTGCAGTGCTCAGCATTAACCTTCTTTCACCATCAGAAGGATCACCGTGGTCTCAGTAAAGAGGCATGGCCACAGGGAGTGCCAGCTTCAGAAGAAATGAACTCAGCCAGAGTCACCACCTCCCTAGGTCGAGGAGCCTCTCCCTCTGAGGGCTGCAGGGATCAAGCAAGGGTCTGTGTTCTACAGATCTCTCCTGAATGGACTCTAATCAAAATGTTCTTGGTGCAAGTGAGCCAGACTTGCCTATTACTTAAAAACCTGTTGGCCATAATTTTAGTTTTCTAGTCCTCTTTCCTGAGGCTTTTCACAAGTGACATGATGCTTTTGGAAAACAACAACAACAACAACAAAAACCTCAGAATCCTTCATTCCTTCCAACCTCTTCTAAGTTTTTACTAGCTCTGGGCAAGTAAAATTCAAGTAAAAGGAGCAAGCACACAACTTCTCTCTCTCTCTCTCTCTCTCTCTCTCTCTCTCTCTCTCTCTGTCTCTCTCTCTCTCTGTCTCTCTCTGTCTCTCTGTCTCTCTCTGTCTCTCTGTCTCTCTGTCTCTCTGTCTCTCTCTTTCTCTCTCTGTCTGTGTGTGTGTGTGTGTGTGTGTGTGTGTGTGTGTGTGTGTGTGTAGTCTAGCTAATGAATTTACTAACTGAATTTTCCAAGGGATCAAGAATGTTTGTCTGCTCAGCATCACTGGACGCCACTCCAACACCCCCTCACAAAAGTGCAAGGGAACTACCACTGAAAATCACCACTTTCGTGGACATGGATTCAAGACTGAAGTCACCTGGAAAGTTCCTCCAGGGGATGAGCATCTGAGCTGCTGCAGCTATCCCCCGTGTTAACCATCAGGAAGGCCCTGGGAGAGCACGCTACTTTTCCAGAGCAAAGAGCCTCTGCCATTGTTCCAAATGCTTTCGTCACCAGGACATCCAAATACCCGGACACACCTGTGACAGGAGGTGTTGTGCCCCATGCAGCCATGCTAACTCAATTTTGCCCTTAAAACTGTTTTCTTAATGGAGCTGAGAGAGGAAGTAAAGAGAGGAATCATCAAGGAAGGCTGTTTGTGTGCATTCCAGTTCCAAGGCAGGGCAGCATGGGGCTGTGATTCACCAGAAGCATCTCTTACAGGCAGTCTCCAGAGAAATGATACTGTGATGAGAAGCTGCATCCGGGGAAACGGCTCAAGTACAGCAGCCACAATTGCTGGCTAAAGAAGTCAACCTCTCCTCATTGGCAACATGTGCAGGCAAGCCAAAGACTGAGGCCTAGGGAACTTTACAACTGTACTAAGGGAAGGAGAGGGAAAATTAGTTCTTAAAACGTTGTATAGAGAGTCCATTTGGGGACATAAACTTCAGGCACCCAAAGAATTCTCCATACCAGGTACTTTGCCGAGATCTCAGATTTGCCCATAGAAAACTACCAAAGCAACCTTCTTCATGTGATGGTCTGAACCAAAGTCCTCAAAGCACCCAGCACCTCTCTTAGAGGTAAACATCTCAACACATGATATGCAGAATTCTCTTTTTCAGTAGCTAGGTAACGGTGACACAGAGCTGGCAGGCAAGAGAATAGGTTCATGCAGGAGCCCAAACCTGTCTAGTAACTCAACAGACGCTTCTCCTGCACGTGCCTATCTGGATCTTAAAAGGATGAGTGTTCCTATAACCTGCCACTCCCTTCTGAGCATCGTGCTCAGCCTCTTACTTGCAGGATTTCCATATTTCAATACTGTACTATCTCTAGATAAAAATAATATTGAGCTGGTAAAGAAAGACTTTTTTTCTCCTGCTGCAAATCTTCTCATTTATCAGTTTATCTCTGGTCCTTGCAAAAGGAATTTAAAGTTCCCCCCCCAAAAAAAGTGATAAAAGTCCAAAATATAGACACAGGCTACACTCCAAAAGGTACCTATGTCCTAGCAGAAAAGAAATCTCTGCTGAAAACAGCTTCCACATAGAAGTTCACTCTATACCCTCTAGCTTCCTCTGCCAACTTGGTTCCAGAATCTTCACAGCTAATCCATCTGTGGATCAATGCACAAGAACATACTCATAAAACCAGGTAAATGCCTACAGAGAGGGCATGCAGGATAAATGCAATGGTACTAAATGCAGCGAGGGCTGACTCCAGCTCATTGGCAGTTGCTGTCTTTGAGTATTGCAGATACAAATGGCAGTGACGAAATTTCTTCTCTTACCTGCTGCAGGACAAAAATACATTGCATCCCTATTTATAAAGAACTATTCCAAGAGGAAAGAGAAAATACAGGAGGGGGCGGGTAAAAAAAAAATTCACTAGATGATCACAGGGCTAGAATCAAGCCAGACCCATTTTCAGCCACCTGCAGTAATGACTAAATGCTACCACATGAATTTCTGATCACAAAATGAGTAGCTCATAATCACAGAATGAACAAGATTCTCTTTACTCTAATACATGAACTGAGCCCAAAGATTCACTAAAAAATGTGCCTACAAGACAGAAAAGGCTGCTGTCATGGTGAACACAACTTACTACAACCATAGTTCACACATGACTACAAATCCCCAGTAACTGTTAAAATCTGGATGCAGGCACACTGGTAGAGCTGCATGTCTCTGAAACCGCCTGTTGGTGACTTTGACCAGGTGACAGGGTCTGTAAGAGGCTCGCTCTAGCTCCATCCCTCCCCTCATGCTATGAACTCTATACTTTCTGATCTCAAGTTTGTAGGGCTCTACATTCTGCAGGTGTGTCCCTAAGGAATCATTGTTTAAAATCTAAGTAGCCAGTTCTCTTGTAATGAAAACATACACTCCAGTGGAGGTAATTAATATACCTTCCTTCTAAATCATACTGCCGCACTCCCCATTTTTCATTCTGTGGCATTGAAACACCTTAATTTGTAAGTGGTCTGGGACAGCATGGTACACATGGGACTCCTCAAGCAGGAGAAGAAGTCAGTTCAGGAGAGGTTCTGAACTGATCTCATACTGGGAGAATTCTCCAAGATGTTTGCAACCAACACTAGCACAATGTCCCAGTCTTCCTTTCAGAACACACTGAATAAGCTGCAAAGCCCCAAGGAGAGGAAGCCGTGAACCCCTTCTCTGCCTCCTTCCAGCCTACCTCCTGTATAATTCCCCACACTGGGACACACTTCTGCCCCTACACTCTCCCAGGTTTCCCAAGGAGACTGTCCTTCAGCCTGATGCCTTTGGTCTCCCTTCTTCTTCACCAGCCTCACCCATTTCTACCCTTCCTCTGCCCTCCCATATGGACTTTGTGAAATCCTTAATGTGCCACACTGGGAATGCCCGCCGTTCAAATCACTGCCATAGACACGTCTCCCCAAGCCGAGAGCTTTGAAGCACTCTCTCTGCAAAGGTCAGTGTCTGCCATGGAGATTCTAGGGGGGCTCTGAACCAAGTTCATTCTCTATTTCTAACTCTTGTTGATTCTTTGTTATTCTCTGCTTCAAACACAAGTGGCATATGTTATCCTAATGTAAGGGGAAAGATCATATAAAAACAATCAATCAATCAAGCTAAAGAATTTGCCACTCATTCAGCACAAGTGACCGACTACCCCCAGCAGCTGCCTGATGAAGCACATACACTTTGTAACTCCTCCCTTGGGCTGCCACATGACAGTGACTAGCACCCAGACACAACACAGCCATATGACTGTTGGTCCTTTCTTCTCTTCATGGGCCCTGTCAATTTCTCCCCATTTCCAGACGCAGTGTTTCTTGGCCAAGATCAGGCATAACACTATACTGGTTAGAACGCCCACGTTGTAGAGTTGCTATTTTGGAGAAGAAAAAGTCACTCCTTTAGACTGTAAAATACAGAGTCCTGGGTGGACAGCTTGGCCAGTAAAAAAATTTACCACCCAAGCCTAGAGACCTGGGTTGCATTCCCAAAGAACCACATGATGGGAGGAGAGGACTGTCCTTTGACCTGCTCAAGTGCACCATGGCGCATGCACCCCATCCCAACACACACTAAGTAGACGGAATGTAGTTGTTTTTAATGCAGAGTTCTCAGGACATGAGTATATAACCAGTTAAGGCTGGGTCTGCAGTGAGGAGTATAGAGAGTAACTCACCATGGAGAAGACCATATTTTGAGGCCCTAAGCAGGTAGACAAGTGGAATGAACTCCATAAAAAGAGGGTTTGGGACAGAATAGAAAGTTAGAAAACAAACTCTCTATTATGCCAATAACTCTTTTTAAAGCTCTAGGCAGCAGACGTTTAAGGCAAACACAAATACATTCTCAATCAGGGTTACTCACTGTTAGCTGCACTTCTGAGCCCAGGTCCACTGGACGGGACCTTCTCATTTAACAGGAGCCTTGCAGCACCTGCCACAATGCACCACATGCCTTCAGGCAACGTTGTTGGTGGTGGCTGGCAGTCCCTTCAGACTCAGTCTTTTCTAAGTGCTGGCGAGATGACCACCCTCCAACACAGTCTACATGACATCCCACTTACTGCAAATCCCTCAGTCACAGGGCCCAACTCTAAAGTGAACTGCAGCTTACCTACTGGAGCTCATATGACTCATTCCAACTTAGTTCATCTACTTCTATTACTTTTTTTTTTCAGTGTTGGAGAGCAGATCAGGGATTTGCACATGCTAGGTATCAATCTGCCACTGAACTACCCCCTACACACGGACACACGCGAGCGCACACACACACATATTTGAGTGAGTGTCTACATATATATGTGTAGTGTATGTGGGTACATATTTGTATGTGTGCACATGTGTGCATAAGAATGCACAAGGACAAATGCACTTATGCACATAGAGGCCAGAGGTGGACATCTGATATTCTTCTCTATTGCTCTCCACCTTGTTTTTGAAGACATGGTTTGTCCCTTGACCTAGAGATCATTGGTTGTCTAGACTGACTGGCCAATGAGTTCCAGGGATCCATCGGTCTTCACCTCCTCCCATCCCAGCACGAGGTTATATGCACGCACCATCACATCACACCGGGTTCTTTATATGGGTGCTAGTTAGGCTCTCATGCTTAAGTAGCAGGTGCATCATAGACTGAACCATCTCCTCATCCCCACCCTTCCATTTTCTGTGACAGGATCAAGCTGTATAGCTTAAGCTAGCCTGCAATGCCTGATCTTCCTGCCTTAGTTTCCCCAGTGATGGAAGTGCAAGTGTATACCACCATGCATGCCTCAAATAATCTTGATACCTAAAGGCTTATTACTACAATGCCATTCTCCTGTGAATGATGGTTTGATAAGTCAAACATTTTCCTGGTCTCATCTGAAAATAAAACTTGGCCCTGTGAGATGGCTCAGCAGGGGGAGGCCCTTGCCACCATGCCTGACAGCCTGAATTTGATCCTTGAGACCCACATGATGGACGATGAGACACAGCTGCCATAAGCTGTCATACTCTGACTTCCACATGTGCTCTGGCACGCTCCCCCAACACATGACATAAATAAATACATTTTATATGTCTTTTTAATTTTTATTTTACTTTAAATTTTTTTAATTTATTGGTTTTCTAAGAAATTCATAAAATATATCTTATCATGTTCTTTGTCTACCAACTCCTCCCAGGTAAATAAAAACTGTTATTTTCCCTTTTCTGATTTTCTATATTGCTTTTACTTTTACATTTTAAAGATGGAAAAGCTCCACAATTTCTTAATTTTGAAAGAACACAGGCACATACCAATCAAATCCAGTAATTTATAAATGAATTTTGCTAAAATTAAGGTATATTATTGTAATCCACTAAAGCAGTTACAACTAGTAAGTATTTTCAATAATAAATAGAACTGTAGAAGCAGTTAATAACAGGCTTTATCTCTATATTGGCTTAATCTTTTAATATTATTGAAATGGTCTAGCCATTTGAAAAACCTCCAGTAAAATATAAATGCAATAGAAAGTCACAATCATTACAAAGCCACAGACGAACCCCGAAAGGGTTCTGAGGAATACCAGCTGGCAAAGGCTGAGCAAAGACCTGTGGAGGGTGCAATACGCAGCATTTTCCAGTTTGTGTGCTGCAAGTATGTTCTACAATTCCGCCTGTCTAATATGAGGTCATCTATCACATGGAAAGAGGTGGATGCAAGTGGACCCATCTGATTGGCTGCTGCACACCCCTGAATATGATAGACAGATACGGCAGCCTCTTCCTGCCTGAGGCCTTTCCAACCTATTGTAGCTTGGATATATAATGATACAAACCCATATGTTCTATTTACATTTATCTACCTGGCCCTGGATAGCAGCATTTTTTTTTTTTTCTCTTTGGGGGATGTGAAATGCAGTAGGAAAAGCGTTTTCCCTTGTGACCCACTCAGCATATACATGTGCAGTTGAATCAACACACACAGAGGATAGAAGCAAAACCTAAACAAATAAACACTTGCTAACTTACAACACATGAAAATGTTCTCTTCTCTCACCTTATCACTAAATTAGACTCATACCTCTTATTTGGGTTGTGACCCAGAGTTTAAAAGAAAAAAACCATTTCAGCAGCACAGACTACTAGCTCACAGAAGAGGGACTGTATGCTATTTGTCCAAGCCATTACGATGCCTGGCAGTAATTATGAAGATCCAAGCAGGCAAAGGCATTTTCCCAGATATCCAAGAACTATGGTTGCTAAAAGCAAGTGGATCATTCACGCCATCAAATCAGGATGGTTAACACTTGATGCTAAAAGCTAGAGAGTCCTTCCAAGACAGCTACTCCTTCACCAGAACTGACAATGGGCTCTTTAAAAACTTGTCTTTCCTTACCACTAAGGAAAGTTCAGCCCACTGCTCATCAAGGTTTGCTGTTCTTGTCTGCCAAGGAAGCAGATCTGAGTGATCACCATTTCCCCTTCCCTGATACCATTCCCTAACTGCACTGAAAGATGCCATGGTTCCTTCAAAGCACCTAAAGAGCAGAGCTATGTAAATACTGTTCATAAAGAGATCAAAAAGATGTAGTCTCTGTCACATACACTGACGCCAGCTTCCATAAGAGCCAGAGACGCTGAAGAGGTGAGGCAAACACTCCGGGAAATAAGATCTGAATCCAGCCACTTTCTCCATCAGCACGCTTACACGCGGCACGTTCTCTACAGGTGCTGTGGAATGCACACTACAGTTACCAGACAATGCAGTTAAGCATCCTCACTAAAACACACACCCCCATTAATCATCTCGGTGACAGTGCTCCAGTTGAACATCATGGGGATTTCCTCCCCTTCTTCATCATTTATTTGCCAATATTTCCTTGTTATGAATATCCCCCAAGTGACTATCCCCAGCCGTCACAGCTGTGCTGCCGACTGTGTCTACCTCCACTGCAAATAACATCGACTCTTAAAACAACAACAACAATGAAAATCCCCTGCGATGATTCCTATGGCTAAAGGAGAGACCTTACTAGAAACCAAATCACTCATGGCCCACGGTGCTCCTCACTAACTGACCAGCCTCGGCCTTTAAGCAGATGGTAATTTCAGACAAGTGAAGCTGGCTTAATTACAAATGAACAATCGCTGACTGCTGGTAGCCATTATTTGAAGGGTCAACAATCAATTGCTGCGTTAGTATGTCCTTGAAGGACTGCTTCGTATACAACAAAAGGCTTCTTCAAAGTATCCACACACCACAAGAAAACCGCGCATCACCAACAAATTACAGAAACCTAGCCATAAGTCTCAAATAATTTGTGGGGGAAAACATGGAAAATAATATTTCATTGTGGTTACACTGATTCAGGCAACAAAAAGAACAGGCTATCAATCAAGAAATAAAGCCGGAGATGAACTATGGTAAATATGCACCCATTCAGTCATTACCAAGCACTGTTAGAAGCCACAAAGGTGCAGAACAGTCTCGGCTTCTTCTAGGACCATATCTGTGTCCATTCCCAGCCTTCCCAGCCACCAACATTTCCAGACTGTCTTAAAAATGGACACCATGAAAGAAGACACTCCACCGTCATGGAGAGGAATGAATGAGAACAAAGTTCACCAGCTTATACTCAGAATTTTCAGGGAGGGGGCTTTATTCTTCCCCAAAAAAGTACAAAGACAAAATCACACCACCAGATACTTGCAAATCGTATCAGGACTAACGCCTTCCGAGCAATCATGTTAACATTACTTTACATTTTCTACAGGGAAATGTGATGTTAATCTCTCTTCAACCACTATTCCATAATTGTTTTGAAAAGCATATATTTTATTCTTTTTCAGAACACTCCAACTGCATCTTTTTTTTGTTGTTGTTGTTGTTTTTTGGGGGGGGGGCAAAACACAACGTCCTTCTTAACGAAAGCAACAGAAATCAAACACTGATGTTTTAAAATGCTACCTCCTCCCCAGAGCAGCATGTTGACTTCAGCAATAGCAACAATACCTCATCACCCAAAGTGTGGATGCTGTTAAGTAATGGACAGAGCAAAAGGCAGCAAAGAGAGAGGACTCAACTTCAATTTAACTGTCCTGTAAGGTACATAGTAATTAGCTGCAAAGCTCTGAAATCTTAGCTAGCATGTTAAGTCTGCTACATGACAGTATAATTTGACTTCTTAAAGGATTATGCAAATTACAACTCATCATTCCATTACAGGATTGAAAAAAAGTGACAGCTAATTTATACATAACACACCTTTCAAATCCCTAAGATGCGTAGCACCTGTGCGATGTATTTTGCCGAGATTTTCTTGCACATAAGTACTTGTTTATTGCAATATAAAAAGGCTTACCTAAGAGCTTTAATACAACTACTTAAAAAAATAACCTTTTAGACCATAATTTCAAAATAATAGACTTTTTTTTTTCCCCTTTTCTTTTTCCCCTCTTGATTTCAGAGGTAAATTTTTTGTTTTCATTTTGTTCTGTTTGCTTTGGCTCCCCCCGCCCCAAATCAATTCGATAAAAAATAAGGTTTCAACAGAAATATATTATTTGAATAGCTGGCAACCACAAGCACTGATGCACGAGCCAGAAGGCAGACTCACAAAGATTTCAACATACTTCTGGTAGGTAGATTCACAGTAGATTCCGTCATATCTGTAGATTTTCCTACATTCTGATTGGTTGGGCAGAGGATGCTGCGCAGTTATTCTGTAGAGGCATCAAAAACAGATAGACATGACTAGAGATTCTCTACAGTCAAGCAGAATGCAGGGTAACAAGTGTGCTCAAATGGAACCATTTTGCTCTTTCCCCTTTGGGCTTTCCTCACGACTGTAACAACGAGCCTACACTGCAGCCTATGGACTCCCACTTCAGAGAGGTGCCGTCAGAGACAAGCCTTTCAGTTCTTCATGGGAACAATTTTACCTTTAATCTCAGAGTCATAAAAGTGGAAGAAAAGCAGGACATAGGTCTAATGCTAAATTCACTCTACAGCCCCCATGACTACTTTCTAAAGGAAATGTTAAAAAAAATAAAAATAAAAAACAAATGTCATTAGTGTTTTCGTTACAGGACTGTCGTTAATCCAATCATGCATTACGAGAGGAGGCAACTGTAAATTAGCTATAAAACCATAGTTGGGTTAATATGTTTTTCAGCTTTATTCAATTTATATGGCATTTGTACACTGCTGGCTTCTAAAGGGATGTAATACAGCTTAAGGAACTGAACCCAATTAGGGTTGAAAACAGAAGCGAGGCCATCGGGAACCAGGGTTAGACCTTAACAGGCACCTGAGATGAGCTGATTACAGGGGCTCAGGCTTTGCGTCCGTTAAGGCAAAAAGGAGGAGAAGCTTACACGGTTTTCTTTGTATCACTTAAGCATATAAATTCATTGGAGACTCCCGGCTTTATATAGACATAAAAATCCTGAAAGGCATTTTCTGACCATTTCCTCCTGTTGAAAATCTCTTCATTTCAGGGGGAAAAGCACATAAGAGGCCTATCTTGTTTTATTTTAGTGGGAAGTCATGGAATTTAATCAATACAAAATATCAGTAACAGCACCAAGCAGTTTGCTCCAATAACTCTAACAGAAAGTAACAGAATATCTAATCTCCAGGAATATCTCTCTCTCTCTCTCTCTCTCTCTCTCTCTCTCTCTCTCTCTCTCTCACACACACACACACACACACACACACACACACACACACACACAAATCCCCTTCAGGAGTAATTAAATCGTGCAGTACATCCCTATATTATAAAAACTCAGACGACTCTTTTCTAATTTCTGTGTGTTTCTAATGTCATTAAGTTTACTTAATATTTCATAAAGTCTAATATACCTGGGGACAGCACTTTATAAAAAGTTAAGTTCTATTTTGGAGCTGTATTTATATGCTTTCCTCAGATATTATTTAACATATTCTCTGTTATAATCAGTCTGGCCCCAAATCTCTTATTAAATTTAGTCGGCCAACAGTTCTATTTATAATTAATCATTTGCCCCTTGTTTAAAGTGATTTTTAAGCCCCATTTGATTATTGCACTCAACTTCTAGCATAAATGTACTCATTAACTATCACCGGAATTCCAAAGGTTTTCATTAACCTATGTGATATTTCATTGTAAAGCTGATCCGGGAAAGCAGGAAACATAAACAGCTTGAGATGAAGAGCGAGCTGGTTTGAAAGATGCAATTACAGGGTCGACCTGACAAATTTGTGTTAGCCATTAAGTTTACGAAAACAAATTCTGAGAAGAGTTTTTAAGTAGTGACATCAGATGATATAAATTACAAATTTAAAAAATGTATTTGGTGTGAGATCAAACTGAAATATTCTGCATTTCTACTTGGTATCTTCTCATGTTTTAACGTTGGTTTCTTGTAGTTTGCTCCTAACTAAAGGACTAAGAAGCATTTACATAAGAAGGATTCTAAGCTGATTCTCAACAATTCTGTAAATGACCTTGGAAGGGTATTGGGTAAAGAGACAGAAAGACAAACTAAATACAACAGACCATCACCTTCACTATCCCCCTTTAATGACCGCCAAGGTTATAATGAAGTTTTGATTTTCCTGCTGCATACCATTGCAAAAACTATCGGGTGTAAAAAAATCACAGACAAATATCTCCAGGAAACAAAGCCCCAAGGCATCATTTACTTAACACTTCATGTTGCCTCTTTCCTGCAACAATGGATTATTAACCAAAGGCTTTTTTGAGTTCATTTTCTTCACCTGATTTTGGTTTTTTAAAGGTTAAACTCTACCAGTAAAAAGTTCAAATACACCTTTCAATTGCGGAACTATTATGGACCACAGCATCTGCCTGTCAAACAGTCGACAGTCCTTCCCTTCATGTCACTCCTGTCTAGATGGACTCATCATACAGCTTAGGGAAGGACGTAAGTGCATTTACATACATGTGAAACGTGTAAGCTATGACTAATTTTAACTCACAGGGCAGAATTTAAATAATTAGTTACAAGAAGTCAAACTAAGGGAAAAAGGAGGGAAGAGATGGTTAGAGGCAGAGCAGTAAATTGTTCCATTTTTGCAGGTAATCTAAATGCAAACTAGAAGCAACTTATCATGAGAATGGATTTTCCACCATCTGGTCAAATAACAGGGGATTTGTCTAGTGGCGAGCAAAGAATGGAATGATGTGAGAAAGATTAGCGGGCAAGTCCTACAGTTAGCTAAAATGTATTTTGTGCAAACAAGAACAGATGACGCCTTAACAATTACACCTGTCAAAAACTCCAGAAAGCAATCCATCTCTGAACAGCCCAGTTGAAAACAGGCTAGTTCATAACAAAATGAATTTTTTTTAAACAATTGCCAGCCATAACAGTTTGATGCATGACAAAGCCCAGGAAGCCGCATTTCACGTTCAACTGAAACCTTAACTAACTGGACCCTGGGTCCAGTGATAAGTAAGATATTAGACCCTCTAAAAACATTGAAACCATATAAATGGCAGGTTTAAAAACCACCAAAGCAAGGAAACTTGAAATTCAAGACAGAAAATCAAAAATAAGAAACTGCCATGGACATATATATAGACTTTGGGTCCCTTGTACTGCGGCTGTTCTACCACGGTTGACTCTTTCCTGATACAAATGTGCCTCCTTTGCTGCAGGAACATTAGATATGGGGCCAAAGACCAAACAGCTCATCTCGATGAGTTTCCACTAGTACTTGGGAGTGATTGGAAGACATCAGGTTCTGTGGCCATTTCAAGGGATTTTATTTTCCTGGCTGTTCTTCATAAATGCTGGCAATTCTCTGGAGTTAAGATCTAGGAGTGTATTTGCTTGGTTTTCCCTTGTTATTTTTAAGTTGATAGTGTGAACCTCTACAGTAGCCTAGCCTGCATCATCTCATATTAATCTTCACACTTAGGCTGTTCAGTCTGTCGCATGCCCGAGAGATCCCATTATAATACACACAGCTCAGATCTGGATTGGTAGTACATTTGGTGGTGGTGGAGGGTCCTTATTTAATGTGTATCAGGCAATGTAATCTACCACAGAACAACACAGACTAAAGATTGTGGTGTTTTACAATACACATAGAAATACTTAGAACTAACTACCACCTTTTATTTTTGAATGTAACTGTGACTCTTGGCCATTCTCCTAAGGGATATTTTCTCATCAGACATCCGACCTGCAGAGGTTATGGTTATTACATGAGATGTTCATTTAAAAACTACCTATGCTTTTCTTTTTACTTGTTTTATTGAGTTATTATTCTAAACAGCTATGCTGTACATAATTTTCACAGTTTAACTCCAAGAGTTTGGGGAAAAAGTGTTTCTACCATGGGAATTTGCTCCCTTTGGTACCTCTATGCCCTGTAAACAACAATAACTAGCATTTCATGTCTTCCATGCCAGAGCTGGGAAGTTGGGTCAATCATACTAAACAAAATATTTTACCCATTACGTTCTGATACCATCATCCATAGCTTCATGTGTAATGATATGGGTTATGCTGTTTCTCTAAGACAGAAAAGAGGTGTTTCAAGACAGACTCATTAACACACTAATATGCTACACCAGACAATATGGTTAGGAGCTCAGTTAGTATGTGGCATTTGGCAAGTTACCTCTGAGAGGCTCAGCTTCCCATGTAAAAATGGGAAAAAATAGAAAGTATCTATTCAACAACATGCCCACAAAAACTAAAATAAATATTTGTGGAAATTGCTTACCTCCGAACTTTCCCATTAATATGGTGAATGTTACCTTATAAGTAACTAATTATCCTCCTAGATGCCAAAGTTTCTGGCGGGTTACTTCCTTTGATAACTCCAGGTATAAACTAAGATACTTGTATTCAAAGTGAGTCTTCTAATATGACATTTTAAGACTTTCTGCTTTAATGCTTCTTGCAGACACACTGATAAAGTTTCATTTCATGATAATCCACCACCTCCAACCTTGACTCAAGTAATATAATTTCTATCAAAAATCATTTGTTTACTTGATGAACTATTTGTTCTTAGTAGTAATGTGCCAAGTACTAATGCTCCACTTTAGGAAATACGCAGGTGAGATGGAACAGAGGTTGGAGAAATGAAGCTATGATAAGTCTAGAAGCCAGAACCGAGAGGAACCAGGTCCCATTTGAGAAGGCCTAAAAATATCCAGCTTCAGACTCTTGAAACACTTGCAAAGGAGACTCATCTGGTATGAGCCCACAGAGATTCCTTAGATCCAAAGTGCTGAGGACATAAAGAAACAGATTCTTAGCATCAGGGGCAAATGTCCAAATCTAGACAGGAATGAAAGGTGGGCTCAGGATAGGTCAGATTCTTGTTGTCATTAGTGTCCTGAGACAGTCCAAACTCCCACCTAACAGGGTTCTTAAGCACCAAACTTGGAAAGGGGGACTCTACTGGAACAGGGGGACTCTACTGAGACAGGGGGACTCTATTGGGACAGGGGGACTCTACTGAGACAGGGGGACTCTACTGGGACAGGGGGACTCTACTGGGACAGGGGAACTCTCCTGAGACAGGGGGACTCTACTGGGAAAGAGGAATTATATCATGGATGGAGAGTCTGTGTCCAATCAGACCCTTCCACCAAGTGGTACCAGACAGAAGACCCTCAGCACTACAGAAACAACTACCTTTCCTACTAACTCCTGATGGCTAACATAATATGTTCTACATAATAAATTGAAGGCAAAACAAAGAAAAGAGTCTAGCAGGGCAACTGCAAAGCATCTGAACAAAGACCTAGTGCTATATATCCATGAATCAGACTAAGGGGAAGATAAAGATGAGGCTCTCTCTCTATTCTCTTCTCACCTTCCTGACCTCTGAGGCTGCCCACATTCGCCCATTTGCAGGGAGACATGTCTACATAATGTTTAGGATCCAAAACTTTGAAACTAAGCAGACATCTATAAAAATTTGAGCTTTGCCAAACGTGACATTGAAAAGACGACACTGCCTCTCTGAATCTACAAGGACAATAATAATATTTTGTGCACATTATTGTAATGTAAGCCTGTATCATAGTATCTGGAATGAAACAAAGAACTGAAATCATAGTACCCACTAATTCACTTATTCAACAAACTTTGCAGCTATCTTTGTTATCATTGTACAGGCACATCAAACATGCTCCCGGAACCCTACAGACATGTGTTCACATGACCCAGAAACCTGGAAGCAGAAATGATAACTTCAGTGAAACTGAGATGTGGCTACTCACAGACGGGTAAGGTCGAGCCAGCTTTGAGGTGTTTTACAAGTTCAAAAAAGAGAAGAGTGCCCTGAAAGAAGCTGAAATTCTTTATCCAAGTCTTTCTTCCTACATATGTATACACAAACCATCCTCCTGCCCCCGGGTGCTGTGTGCCTCTTAGTGAAAGCCACAGTTCTGGCCTGTTGATGCAACTTCTATCTACTAGGTGTCAGAACTCTGGACTGCAAAACTTCACAGCTGTTGGAGGCTCTCAATGGGGAATGTAGCTCAGCATCCTAGAAATACACTGACTGACAGGACCAAGTCAGAACCATACCTGTACATAGATTTTTTTTTTTAAAAAAAGCAAAATAAATTAAAAATAGAAGTGTGGCATGGCCCACATCACCATCCCACTAGTGATAAAAGGTGAATAGAGATAATCAGGCCAACAGAGATTGGTTGGCGTCTTCCCAAGGCCAGCGCAGCTCAGACAGCTGCACCAACTGTAGAAACAATGTTAGAAAGGGCTATTCCTGGAGGCACAGCCTGACTTCAGGCACATAGAGTTAGAACCCCCATGGAAAACCCCTACCATTAATCTAAAGTATTTATCCCACAAGAAGTCTGCTCCAGGAGTCAGCTCACAACCCCAAAATGATGATGTGTGAATAGATGAGATTACCAAGAGTAGTCAATGACATATTTGTGTACATCTGATGGCCCTACACACTGTCCGCACAATTTTTATTAAAATGTTAACTCTAAAAATGAGTAAATTAAAACATTTATTTCACACAACTAATGAGTAATCAGACTCTGGCTTCTAGATTATTCTCTCCTAGGACCTTAAGTCCATACTTTTCCTTTAATTAACAGCCAGCTTAGAAAGTGTTATCCCCAAAGCAAATTCTCCTGAAAGGTCCATTCTACACACAATTCCAAATAAACATTCCTAAATTCTTCAGATGGCATCAACTTTGCCTTTCACTAAAGCATCATACTCTATACAGTGATCCCAGGATGGACATCTTTCCAAGTAGTAAAAACATTTCACATAACCCACACTTTCACTAAAGAAACTGAGACCACCACAATCAAGACACAGCAGAACCTTGAGATGAAGCAACACAGCTAGATGCAGACTGATATTCTTCACACTTCAGGAGACTACCAACTTTTCCACAGTACCTGAGAAACCTCAGCTTTATGCAGGGAGGGCCCCCTGACCAATCTCTCTATTGGGTCTGTTTAGACTGGTTGGGGATCCACATGTTTCTATCAATGTTTTCCTTCACTAGAACAATCATGTGTCCAAGGCTCATTAGAAATAACTGTAAATCATTAAACAGCTTCAAAGACTTAAACGAAGATTTGCTCAAACTCTAGCCCCTGATCTCACAAAGTCTTTGTTAACCAGCTGCTTCCTTTCTAACTCTTGTCCTGATTAGGAAAGGATATTAGCATGTACAGGGTATGGGGGTGGGGGGCTGACATTTGGAAATAGAATTAAAATTTTCATTTTCATATTGATTATAAACCAACTTCATTAATATTGATTAGCTTTGTATAGGATAGAAGTACTATAGTCATTGAAGTTGATTATTAAAACTATTAAAGTATCAATGGAAAAATAAGATGATAGGAATGATTTTATTCAGCAGTCATTACATCCTTCTTCAGGCCAATTGTAAGCCTTGGCTTTAAATTTGACCTGTTTACTAATGGCTTCCAGTTCTCCATCCTCAGCTCTCATCTTAACCCCTATCCCAAACTCTGTAGTTGAGCCATGTCTACTTAGAACTTCCCCCTGATCTTTGTAATGCTGGACTGCTCCCTGTCCTGCACGAGTAGCTAGCTCTTCTACCACACCGAGGCTAACTCATCTCAGCTCCACACCTTTCCCCAGGTTTCAGCCCCACAGCTGAATTAAATTTCTTCCTTCCCTTATTTTCTACTTCCCAGAAGTCACAAAGCCCTTCCATATTGTATTCAACCTATCTTTAGAATGGAGATCTTCTTTATACCATGTTCTGTTCATAGGCTACATGGAGTGTCATTCCCAATCACCACAGCCTCCTTCTCCTAGTTGTCCTGGTTTAGATTCACCTTTGTTACTCCATCAGTCACACTGATGTCAAAAAGGCAAGTGCTTTAAAAATCATCACGATGATATCAAGCTATGGTCTGATTTGGAATGTTCCACAAGGGCCTGTGCCTTGGAAAACACTAAAGGCTTAGTCTTCAGGCCATATTACTCTTGAGAAGGAAGAAGACACAGTTGTGGTTTTTGTCACTGGGGCATGGCTGAAGAGGTCTGTGAGACCATGGCCTCTTCTTCACTCAGTTTAGGTTCTAGCCATGAAGTAAGAGGCTTGCCCTGGGACTTACTTCCCGTAATCACACAATACCTTGCTATAGAAATGAAAAAACAGGGCCAGAGATCATGGACTAGAGCCTCCAAAACTTCCCAAATAAGTCTTTGCCCTTAACCAGCTATCTAATCCTCACCACAGAAATGCACATGTGACTTAGAAATCAGTACCCCAAGAGTCTCCCCAGAATCATGGTGTGCCACAAAAACTTGTCTTATTTTGGCTCACTCACACCTGCCCAACTTCCATATCTTTTAGCAAACCATCTTCTCCCCATCTGACTCTTCCAGGGTTGCCTTTCATGTGACTCCAAACTGACCTAGTTCATGACTAAGTTTAGCATCGGCAAGGAGAGCACATGCTTCTTCATTCATATGCTATAAAAAAAAAAAAAGTTCCCTAGTAAAGTTTCATTGTTTGATTATTGCTAAAGTGTGAACTCTAAGTGACAATATGCTTTACATTTTATTCTTTCATTTCTAAAAACTGTGGAAGAGATAACAAGGATAGTGAATATGTACAGAAATTTGGAGCTATGTTTCTGCTCTGTGGCCTAGATCCTTAATATCCAAAACCAGCCCCGAAAAGCTCAGAAAAGGCAAGTCATGTCATCAGGGGATAGACATCCATCCCAACTCAGACCAGGTTTCCTCTGTAGTACAAAGGCTCTTAAAACAAATGCATCTTCTATTAGGGCAGTAGTTCTCAACCATCCTAATACTGTGACTCTTTAATACGGGTCTTCATGTTGTGGTGACCTCAACCAAAACATTATTTTTGTTGCTATTCCATAACTGTAATTTGGTTACTGTTATGGAGCGTAAATGTAAAATCTGTGTTTTCTGATGGTCTTAGGCGACCCCTGTGAAAGGGTCATTGGACACCCAAAGGGGTTGCAACACACAGGTTGAGAACTGCTGCATTAGATGATGAACCACTTTCTACACAGCCTTAAGACCTAACTAGAGTCTTCTAATTGCACCTTATCTCAAGCTATTTTAGTTGCAAAAAAATAATCATCTCAAAGGAATGACCACAAGACCCTTGTCATTCTTTTTTTGTTTGTTTGTTTGGTTGGTTGGTTGGTTGGTTGGTTTTTCGAGACAAGGTTTCTCTGTGTAGCTTTGTGCCTTTCCTGGAACTCACTTGGTAGCCCAGGCTGGCCTCGAACTCACAGAGATCTGCCTGGCTCTGCCTCCTGAGTGCTGGGATTAAAGGCGTGTGCCACCACCGCCCAGCTTGTCATTCTTGACCAATTGAACTATACTTAGTAACTCTCCTGACAGAAACAAAATGAGGCCTTAAAGGTAGATTGTATGAGGTTCATCTTTACAAGATTTTAATAAATCCAAGGTAAAGACTACATCCTACCATTAGCCAGAGGGGCTGCTTTGCTAACTAACACGCTAAGGCAGCACTTAGCATTCAGGTTTTGGATCTCTTGCTAGATAAATTAGAATTAAAATGATTTTGTGATTCAGACCAAAAATAAATTAAGAAATGGAAATTCCTCCAACCAGATTATGAGAAAAGAAAACACTTCACATATAACAACTCTTAATTGCTGGATGTCCAAACCCAGGACCTCACAGATGCTAAGCAAGTAAAGAACAACCCTGCCCATACACTAAAATTTAAGAAGTGGAATAAGGTTATTCTCTCTCTCTCTCTCTCTCTCTCTCTCTCTCTCTCTCTCTCTCTCTCTCTCTCTCACACACACACACACACACACACACACACACACACACACACACGGATAAAAAGCAACTTTTGAAACTTTGTTTTAGTCCTGGATAACACAAGGATCCAAGGATCCTAGGAATCTGGACTTTGGTAGCTATGGTAACAGAGCTACATAGTCTCTTTTGTAGCTAGGCATGGCCATGTGACTACATTCTTCCTAATACTGGAAGAGCCGAAATGAGTAGTCTTTCATGGACCGAGACTTTTAGGCACTGGCTGTGCTCTGCCCTGACTCTTCTTTCCCAGGAGTTGGTCAGAAGTAACCAAACTACCAGCTTTGACTAGGTAGACAAAAAAAAAATACTAATGGCAGGGCCACCTTCACCTGAGGCTGTTAAATGATGGCAGACAGACTTCATGTTCTTTCAGCTAGTACATTTTCTGTAATTAGACCCTCTGGATTTCATCTGATAATGGACCTAGCCAACTTCTCTACTCCTAGCCACACTGCACTAACCCTTCTGCAGTCTGAGATTCCTTTGCTCAATCTACTCCTCTTTTGAGCTACCAGCATCCTCCATTATCTAGCTCTATTGCAATGTTCCTCCTAGGCTAATTAATAATTGGTTTACCCTGAAAATTCTTAAGGCAGGACTTCATCCCATGTTAAATTATGTACAAGTTTATAGCTTAATAAGTTCTAAATAATTAAGTCAAATTGAAAAATACCCAGTCTTCCCCAAATTGGCTAAAAGTAAAGAAGATTTGTTATTACAAACATCCATCTGGTCACACTCAACAGTAATTGTACTATGTACACATTAGAAGAAACGTACAAGTATTTCAAGAATTGTGACCTTCTCTCCATCAGAAATATGAACAAAATATTATGGTTGTTATGGTTTCAATGCATAAGGGTAATAAAAACTGAAAACATACCCACAACTAAGTGGAAAAATGAAATGGCAGAGAATAGCCTTGGATAAATCACTTTAAATTATTAATAGTTATTTAATGTTAATCATTCTGTTATTAAATTAATTCTGTCATTAAAATTAATTGTGAGAGGTTATGGTAGTTTTGGTCTCCATTTTTTCAGATTTTTTAAGAAACCCCCCCCTCCGAAATAATTTTTCACATTACCTCTGACCTGGACGTGACACTGGATTCCATCATCTATGGAAAGATACTGTATTAAAACCAAATAAGAGATATGCTATGTAGGAAGATATGTGAAAGAAAGAAAATAATAGTTAAGACAATATGAAGGAGATTAGAATACTTTTTTTTTTTTTTTTTTGGTTTTTCGAGACAAGGTTTCTCTGCGTAGCTTTGTGCCTTCCCTGGATCTCACTTGGTAGACCAGGCTGGCCTCGAACTCACAAAGATCCACCTGTCTCTGCCTCCCAAGTGCTGGGATTAAAGGTGTGCGCCACCTATTTCTTTTTTTTTTTTTTTTTTTTGAGCTGAGGACCGAACCCAGGGCCTTGCGCTTGCTAGGCAAGCACTCTACCACTGAGTTAAATCCCCAACCCCTGGATGTGTCTTTTTAAAAAAAAATCTGAAAATCTTACATCTTCTGACAGAGATGTGCAGATTTTTGAAATTTCCCATCCATCCTTTTGCTGGAGCATAACAGCATTTTTTTCTCATTTGAACTACTGTGAGATTATTAACTAGAACCGAGACGTTAGAAACAGGGAATTTTTAACCCTGTACACTATCTTTTGTTCCTTTTTCCCTCTTGCGAGTCCCACTAAGGGTTAACAGTCTTGGTTGGGCTGTTCTCTCTGGTCAGGAGGAGGGTAAACAGCTAAAAGCACAAGTACTCTTGACACATGTATTCTATTCATTACAACAATTAAATTTACAGAGTTAGACAAATGCTCGGGAGAATCCACTTCCTCAAGTTTGATTTGGGTTGAAGCCAAAACATTTCAGCTTTGGTACTCAGGAGTATTATTTAGAAGATAAATTGCCTGATATCAGATTTTAGAAAAGGTAGAATTACCATCAAGTCTTGTTATACAACAATTCATTGGAGGCAACATACCCTGTATTATTCAGTTTTGCTTATCATAAAAAAGGATTACTACTAAGGAGAACTTAATTGGAATAAAATATCACTGAATTATACTTTAGTGTAGCGTTACAATAATAAACAGACCACCTCCTTCTCCACGAAGAAAAGTTTTATCTTGGGGTTTTATTCCACTGTTGCTCTGTAAAATATTTAGAAATATGTTCTTATCATAAATCTTTTAACACCAAAGTTGACTATAACAATGAGCAGGAGGGTTTCCGTGTTGATCCCCCACTTCTTTTGAATGACAAAAATGGTTTCAGCTTTCAGGGTGGCAATTTCTCAAAAATAAATTTGAGTGGAGGAGATTACATTCAACTAAAACTCCATTACGAAGCAGCAGCCACAGCAGGATAATATAAAGTACTTTTCTTGGGTATATTTGAGATCTGTACATATTTTCAGTTTCTTTCAAGGTCTTGATACAGCAAGATTTATTAGCACTGTCTTCTTTAAAGGAAAAAAAAAATGGTCTCGTGTAAAAGTTTGTATTTTTCTGTATCAAGAATTCACACATCTGTGCTAACCTGTCTCAAAATAACTACTGTGAATGGAAGGCCTTTCTTTACTTGGCTTAGCTGAATTGCCATCAAATTAGAAGTATGATTTACTACCTTTTTTTCTGGAAAAATTCAGTAGAGATAGCAGATTTTCATACTGGAACTCTAAAACTGAAATGTTAAAAGCCTGATCACAGATAATGTGAATGTCAACATCAAGCCGACTCACTGTGGCTGAATGAAGTTCCATGCTGAAGAGGGAAGATACCATGATGTGTGCCATGAAATAAGATTGGGAAAGAAATATGTCTCGATGGTACTGACTGTTTGGGCAGAGCTTTTATTTTGACAATTTTCTGTGTCAACCTGGATAGTTCTATCAACAAAATTTTCATACAATGACCTTCAAGTTCCTTATACATTAGGCTAGATGGATGTGTTCTCATGGCATGTGATTACCTGGCTCATTGTGAGCACATCTATCCACTCACACGAGGACTCCACACTCACAATGTAAGTGTCCATTTGCTCCTTTTCTCAGCACATCTGATGTCTAATGACTGTGCTTCCACAAACCGTCTAGTTAGAACATCCCCACAGGTGCAATGAGGACCTGGTGTGTCAAGGACTGTCCTGCCTGGATGGATAACAGCAGCTTCTACAGCCAACAGTTCCCCAAAGACCCAGCATGACACCCATGACATGCAGACACACAGTACTGCATGCTCTGCCTTCACTATGCTGCTGCAGGTATTTTAGAAATTTGCATTAACCTTTAAAAACCACTTTTAATGTACCCCAAAGAAGAAAGTGTAACAGACTTGGGAAACGAATAGGATGGGCATTTAACTTCCTTTTTAAAATATTTTCATTAGTATATAGTCATTATACAAAGTGATGAACTTTATGACATTTTCACTCATGAATGGCATGTACTTTGATCATATTTACCACTCTTCATTATTCTCACCTGCTCTTCCTCCCTCTTTTGCTAGTCTTTCTATCCACAAAATCTCCATTCTATTTTCACATGTGTGTATGTATGTGTGTGTCTGTAACATATGTATATGGAAAATCTAGGTTTCACATAGGAGAGAAAACGAGATTTTTGACCTGAGTTCCGTTCCCAGCATCCATGCTGGGCAGCTCACACCCACTGGTAACTGCAGCTCCAGGGACTTCTGGCTCCCATGGGCACCTACCTTCACATGCACGTACCTCTCTACACAGGCATACACCACACACAATTTAAAAATTAAGAAAAGGAAAACTTTTTAAAAGAATGGTCTACAATAGCAAACTCCCAGATCTGGAGATCCAATATCAATAAACGACCCTTGCCTTCACCTTCACATCCACCCAGAAAGCTCTGAACTGGCAGGCAGTTAACTCCAGGCCACTTCCAACTTCTGTCATGGACTTCCAGAGCTTCCTTGCTAAAATCACTTATGTACTCTTTGTCAAGACCTACTTGCTTAAAAGGGTCCTTAAGTAGGCAAGATGCTTGAAGGAAAAAAAGAATTAAAAATTTGGAAAATGTACATAATGTATAATGTGAAGGGTTATTATTAGTGTTGTGGATACACAAGTGTGTGTGTACCTAGAAAGGATGTTAACAACAATCACACTCACTAACCTGATTTGATGGGTGAGAGAATGGGGGTGACAAGAGGTTCAGAAACTGAGTGAAGTCCACAGCCACCACAGGCAGGGTGGATGGGAGTACACCTCAGGACACTGACATCCTCCCTTCTGATATTACACTCCGCTCCCAGGATGGAGAACTATGGCCACAGATGCATAGACCAGTCCTGGGATGAAGATGCTTGTATATTCTAGAGGCTCACTGATAATAAAACTTGACATTCTACAGACCATTTCGTAGAGTGTATGTGCCTTTTGCTATTCTATTACTTGTTTGTTGTGCTAAAACATCAGACAACTTATAGAAGGGTTCATTGGGGTATACAATTCCAGAGTCATGAGTCTATTGTGGTCGGGGAAGCTTGGCAGCAGCAGCAGGCATGGCAGCAGAGGCAGGAGGATGAGAAGTCGCATGTGAGCCACAAACAGGACACAGAGAACTAACTGGAAGTTGGGTGAGGCTATATGGTGTCAAAATGTCTGCCCCGTGATATACTTCCTCCAGGGAGTCCACACTTCCTGACCCTCCCCAAACAGCACCACCAAGGCAGATCAAGTGATAAAAATCATTAATTAGTCTCTGGGGGACATTTCTCACTAAAATCACTTCAACCATTACACTGATTTAACTTTAATAATGTTTAAAAAAAAAGACATGAGAATGACTAATTTTAAAGACTTCTTTTTATTTTTAATTGAGTGTATTTGTGTGGAGGGGTGGGGAGGGGGGCTATGTGGATGAGAAAGTGTCCATGAAGGCCAAAGGCTTTGGATCTTCTGGAGTTAGTTACAGGAAGTTCTCAGCCACTAAACATGAGTGCTAGGAACTGAGTTCAAATCTTCTGTAAGAGCAGTAAGCACTCTTAATCAATGAACCATGTCTCCAGCTCTGGTTTGACCTATTTTATACATAGTTGTTAATGCAGCATCCAAAAGTCTGCTCCAATCTGCATTCCATTCAAAGATGTCTGGGAAACTCTACTTCTATACATGGACCCTCTGCCATCCTTTTGATTTCCAGTCTGGCAAAGTAAAGCTACCCAGCTAGCTAAGCAGGTATTTTATTCTTTCCTAGATAAAAATGAATTCCTCCAGAACATGAGGGGCTGACACACAGCTGAGGGGGCAGAAGAGAGGGGCGTTTGTGGAAAAACAGTGGTGTGATCAGTGCACAGTGGGGGTATGTACAAAAATACTGTGCTGGAACTTCCTAATCTGTATAGTTAATATGTGCTTGTAATGATCATTGTAACAAAATAATAGGACAAGGGACTCTGTGGTTGCTATGTAAAATGAATAGAAAATGTCTTAATAAATAAATAAATAATAAATAAATAAATAAATAAATAAATAAATGAAATAAAAAAGAAAGAACAAAACAAAAACAAAAAAAGCTCATTCATTCAACAGCCTCATGAAAGTGGCCAAAATGCCATGGAAAGATGTTTCTACTTCCCCTATCCCATTACAAAGAATCAAAATGGAGAAAATCTCCACATCTTAATGCCACTTCTAGACTGTCAAAATTCTAATAGCCAAATGCTGGAATTTCATTAACTAAAGAAACACCTTAATAAGAAACCAAACTTTTGTCAAATGGCCCCTTCTTAGTCAAGGCCTTTAAACTTCCTATTAAAAATATTTCACCAAGAAAACAGTATCTAGAGCCTCCCATAGGAAAAAAAATGCAGTATCCCACCAAACAGAATTCACTAAGGAGATGACTGAGACTATAAGAATGTCTTGCTCTCTTTCTCTCTCAAGCCAAACTTAGGCAGAGAAATGGAAATGCCCGTTCCCTGGCCCCGGCATGCAGCCTGTACATGTACCATGCCTGCTATTGAAAGTGTTTAATAATAGAGGAGCTTGCACTTTCATGTAATTCATAATTAGGGGACGACAGAGACAGCATTCTTTAAAATCAAGCCTTTGTTATCCGCACCAGTTTTCGACAGAGGCTGAGAATCATCTGTGAGCAGACCCAGGCTGTTCAAAGCAATTGCTGTTCAGCATGAAGGCTGCAATGGGGGTCACCAAGCAGGTCAGGAGGAAAGATAGTGTATCGATTTCACACCAGGAACAGAGGCAGAGCCAGAGCCCACTGTTGCTGCACGTGATGTATTTCACTTCTGTCTAAGGCACATTTCATTCCCGTCCACGAGGGGGTGGGGAGCAAAGGGCAGTGGATTTCACACTGAATCATGATGAATTCGGGACTTGTGGATTCCAGTAAATATCTTCTTCCTGGCATTAAGGGTTTCTGGAGCAGAGTGAGTATAATGGAAATTAAGTCTCCAGCCATAGAGAGAATGGACCTTAAGAAAAGGTAAGCTACAGGAAGTTCATTTCCTCCACTTACAAAGGTGGAAAGACGGGACTAAAAACAGACAGGGATGTAAAAGCATAAATTGTATTTAAACAACCATCTCTCATAATTAACTCCCAGCTGGCACCATTTGTATAATCAGAATCCCACTGCAGATCTCTCAATGAGGCATGTCCATTACCAGAGATAAACCTATCAAAAGACAATACTGATGGCATCCAAATGTGCCATTTCGTGTTCCCACATCCTGCATGGTCGTCTAGACCATCATTCATTCTCAGCTCTAGAACATGATTCATCCTCACTAAGTTCAAAGAATTGATGTTTACCAAACTTCACCCTAGTACATGCTGTTCAAGGACACCAGGAACTAATATTTCTTTCCAGTAAATGCTGTTAGTTTACACCAGTGACCTTGTACTGTGGCTTGACTGTAACCATGTGCATGTTTCCTTCAAATTTCACACCAATGGGTGTAGCTGGAAAGTTTATCTCCAAGTCCCATCAAGACCCCACAGTCCTGCAGCCCACTTAAAAAATAATCACTCAGAAACCTATATTAATTAAAACTGCTTGGCCATTAGCTCAGGCTAACTATTGACTATCTCTTACACTTAAATTAACCCATAATTCTTGTCTATGTTTAGCCATGTGGCTTGGTACCTTTTCTGAGTTCTGCCTTCACATCTTGCTTCCTCTGTGTCTGGCTGGTGACTCCTGACACTTCCCAGCATTCTCTTCTCTGTTTGTCCCACCTATACTTCCTATCTGGCTACTGTCCAATCAGCATCTTATTTATTAACCAATCAGAGCAACACATTCACAGCATACAGAGAGATATCCACAGCAAATGGGCATAGTTGAGAAGGCCATCCAGCGGATGGGATGGCTATAATTCTGGACAACCAGCAAGTGGGACTGCCTCGGTCTGCCTTCCCACTTGGAAAAAAAACAGACTTTCTAGTGCACATACCCAGCTTATAGGAAAATCAATCCAAATGCTGTCATGGAGGTAAATTACTTTCTGATGACAACAGCATTGTCCTTTTAAAACTTATTAATTTTACTACATATACTGTATGTACACATTTGTGCAGAGACATATGTAATTATTTCTGAAATATTGTGTTTCCCTGTTTTGAAACAAACATTTTTTTTGTTTTGGAAACAAGATTTTATCAGGGAAAAATCCACTCAGAAACCTTTGAAATCATCCATATCATTTCTCGAGCTAAGCAGAGCCTGGGCATCCATGCAGGCCTCTCCCGGGCTTGTTTGCCCTGCTTTTCTCTTGACGTCCTTCAGGACTCAGAGATGCCACAGAAATGGGATGACAGAAAAAGTATACACCTCAACAGGATTTTAAACACCACTTGGGCCGGGCGGTGGTGGCGCACGCCTTTAATCCCAGCACTCGGGAGGCAGAGCCAGGCGGATCTCTGTGAGTTCAAGGCCAGCCTGGGCTACCAAGTGAGTTCCAGGAAAGGCACAAAGCTACACAGAGAAACCCTGTCTCGAAAAACCAAAAATAAAAATAAAATAAAATAAAATAAACACCACTTCATACATTCTCAAGCCTCCTTCACTGGGGAGGGAAGACAGAGAGATAACACACTGTCTTTCTATCCTGCAATGGACTACAAAACCTTTCAGGGATGTATCTCCAAACAGAGGAGAAGAATTGAACTTTCAGTTCCCCCAAAGTGAAGCTTACTTAACAAAACTGCTCAGGATAGAGAAGGTAAATGGAACTCAAGTGGCATGTGGCTTCTCTGTACCAAATGTCTTTGATAATGAATCCAAAGTCTAAGGCTTAGACATATACAGAGGTAGATCTACAAGGACCTGGATTTGAACCCCACCATTGCAAACATAAACAAGCAAAGCATACAGAAACCTATAAGAAGAATCAATCAGTCATTGAGCAGAACTATCAATTTAATCTAGTAAAAAAAAAAAAAGTCAGATAAGGAGTAGAATGGAAATTTTCTGTTAAACACCCTGTGAAATTGGCCTGGCAGTTCACTGTTTCTTTGAATGGTTCTAAGGCACAGGTTCATCTTCCACAAATATTTTATGGTGTCTTTCTTTGTTATAAATATATGCATGAGATTCTTTAATACATACAGTAGGACTCACTTCTCCAACAAACATTTTGGCTAGAGTTGTAAATTGGAGTAGTTGGGTGTTTCAGTATGTATTAGAACTCAGTAATCTTAAAAAGGTTAAACCTAATTAAAATAGTTCTCATATTCATTCCAGAGACAATAGTGGCATTCTATTTGGATCTTCTCCTCACTCTAAACAAGTGATGTTACATGCTTGCCTAGGAAGAAGTATGAGACCAAAATGTATTCTAAGAAAAAAAAGTAGCTCTTCAGGTTCCACTCAAAAGATGATGACACTAAGAACTCCATGCTACCCCAGAAGTCCTGCTTTAAGCCCCATTTCCAGGCTGTGCCACAACTATGATGTTTCTGTAACATAATAATTATAATGCCCTGACAGAGATACCTAGATCTGTGCATGGTAGCCCCCAAATGGGTCGGAAACAGAACAGATTTGCAGCATATTCTTAGGCAGTTTGTTTCACCTAGGTACCAGGAAACATGGGCACTTTCCTCCATCAAAGAGTCTCTTCTGGTTTATCAGAAATGACCTGATCTTTTCCTGTCTTCATCTTTCCCCCATTTCAACCTGGAAATAGAAAAATAGCTTCTTGCCATTGTATGTGATTATTAACCATAGTGGTAATAGGGCCATACAGAAAACTATTTTGTACTTTTAAAATTCTCAAGTTACCTTTCAGAAGCTCTCTACTTCAAGTGTGACTTACCACCATAATACAAGTCATACTGTGCTTCATTTTGAAAAGCTATCATACTCAGGGATGTGGCTTCTGTGCTTTCCCAGCATCTTCTGTCCTTACATCAGGGGTTCAGGGCCCTCTCTGGGAACAAAGGTCTTTGGAATGTGTGTGCACACGGCCAGGCATCTTCCTCTACTGCTCTTTACCTTATTTTTGGAGATAGCATCTTTAACTAGAAGAGTATCATTGCAGCTAGGCTGACTGGCCAGCAACATCCTGAGATCCTCCTATCTCTGCCTATGTCCCTCCCCTATCCCACTGCTGGAGTAACAGGCTCATGTCACCAGGCCCCGGTTTTTACAAAGATCTGAACTCAGGTAGTTCCGCTTGCATCTCACCCACTGAGACATCTCTCCAGGCCTCAAACCCACTGAGACATCTCTCCTGGCCTCAAACCCACTGAGACATCTCTCCAGGCCTCAAACCCACTGAGACATCTCTCCAGGCCTCAAATCCACTGAGACATCTCTTCTGGCCTCAAATGTCTTTCAGGTTGGTGGCACCCCAACCAGGGCTTCCTCCTAATGAAGCCATTGCCAGAAACGCAGAAGAATTATAATAGTCTGGTACACCCAAATTCGGACATCTTTCTTCCCAGAACCCATTTATTTTGAATCAGAAAGGGGAAAAGATGAAGACAATGGGTATGGCACAATGCAAGGATCTTTCTATCCAAATGTAAGTAAAGGGTCGCCAAAGCACTAAAAGTTGTCCTCAGATTTTACAGGGGTGAGGAGAGTGGCGTCTAAGGTTCTTTCAAAACAAACTAGGAAAGCACAAGGTCATTTACTTTCATCATCTTATATCTCTGCTCTTGGTTTAGAGTAGTGGTTCTCAACCTGTGTGTCTCGACCTCTTTGAGGTTCAAGTGACCCTTTCACAGGGATCACCTAAGACTGTTGCAAAACATAGATATTTACGTTATGATTCATAACAGTAGCAAAGGTACAGTTATAACGCAGCAACAAAAATCATTCTATGGTTGGGGGTCACCACCCCAGGTCGAACTGTATCCAAGGATGGAAGCATCAGGAAGGTTGAGGACCAGCTGTGGAGGAAGCAGCTGACTGCCCTCACACACGGCAAGTCTAACAAAGCCTGGCGTTGGCTAGGAAATGACGAATGAATGCCAGGACCCTCCCTTCACTGAACGTGGTCCTCCCCCTACACCACACCTGAGAGGGTGTAGATGATGCTGAAGGAGGCTAAAATACGGGACAAAGAGAAGAGCCTGAATCCCTGAGAAGTCTGCTCAGCCATGAAGCCCCAGGAGTAGCCCAAGAAATTCAAAAATGGCCTTTGGAAATGCTTTCTGTACCACATCATGATTCAAAAGCAGGTTCAGTTTCTTCTCATGTCACATATTTTCAAATCCCTAAATGGCAAGAGGAAGAGGGTGAGGAGGAGGAGAAGGAGGAGGTGAAAACAGGTTGTGAAACAAATGACAAGTATTTATTGAGCACCAAGTATAAGGCACTCTCAGGATTATGGGGAGTACATGATCTTTAAGACCAGCTTCTGATTCGCCTGGGGAGATCAGACATGTGCACAGTGAAGGTGAAACTCTACAATATAGCACAAAAATACCTGAGGCTCCGAAAATACCAATGAGTATTTCCCTCTCAGGACATTAGGCTGCTGTTCTTCTAAGGCAGGACATCACTGACAATGTAGGAAGCATCCTCTAAAAGTCACTTGGTTTTTGCTTGCCCATCTAATGAATAATATATATGCTTTAAATAGATCTTTTATTAGGCTTAATTTATATGCAAAATCCACTAAATACATTCAGAAAAATAAGACTAACATTATAAATGAGGCCTTTTCATTAGATGTCTCCAAAATATCAAAATAACAGATTGGCTCAGTCACTAAGCAAAAGAAATGCATCAGAGCAATGTGATAGGCATTAAATGTAGCAACCACACTAACAGAGTTCTCCTATGAAACCGACTTCTTATAAACTAACATATGGTAACGATTTCTAAACAAAATTTTGCTAATGAACCAGAACTGTTGATCTGGGGTACAAGACAATAAATAAAATGTCCCAGCACAGTCCTAAGACCTCCTTGGTCAAGGCATCGTCTTCTTGCCTCAGTTTCCCCATTCATGAGATGACATCACTAAGAAGATGCTCTCTGTGAGCCCATTAATCTGAGGCTGCACCAGGAAAGGAATACATACCCCTTTACCACATCAGGTAGTTTTCCAAAGAAGTTCTTTTGAAATAGACATGCTAAAACCTCTAGTACTTTTTCTTTATTAAAATATATGCATATCTTTATACATTCTGTAGAATACAGAGAGGTAAATGTATTGATAGTTTTATCAGTAATATCAAAATTTAAGTTAACCTTAAATACTAAAATTCTAAATTTAACATTTATGTTAAAATGAAGTTATTAAATTCTAATTTTTAAAAATATCTCCTTGTATAAATGAGCCCAATTTAGTCTCTTTTTCCAGCTGAATACATAGAAAGCCTACTACAAAGTACAGATGAAGATAATTTCATTTTTGAAGAATAAACATAGGACTCAAAGTTTCATTTACAGTGTCACAGAAACTTGGTTGGCAGTACTTTAAGATTTTATGAGTATAATATAAGTATTATATTATTTTTATAAGCTTTTGACCTGTTAATACTACTTAAGGACACAATTACAACTGAGTCCTGATTTCATATAGTGGAATATATTTTATTATCTAAATTATTTAAGAATCTCCTTAAAACGAAAAGACACATAAGAAAAAAACATTTGGCCTAAAAATGTTAGCCATTCATTCAAGGTATGAAGAAAAATATCTATAAATTTAGCACAAAAGGTACAGTGGATGAAAATAATTTTTAAAATATATTATGAGTAACTGACTACCTAATGCTTAATACATAAGCAATCTTGGCTATGTCGTCTTTTGAAAATTTGTAAGCATCATTAAATATTGTTATACACTATGTATGTGAAGTTCAAAGGATGATGACCAGCCAACAATATGTACAATAGCAATATTGCTCTTACTAATCTCCTATAGTTTGTTAACATATTTGAGGAATGTCAATATGCCCATTTTGAGGGCAGAAGAGTACATAAAGGTGAAGTTTGATACTTGGCCAATGTAAGAATGCAACTGAGAGGTAAGTGGTATTGCTGTGGGCTGTAACTATGGAAGATGCCACAATCATAACATGGTTGAAAGCTCTGAATGGAGGAGCGGTCATCAGTTAAGCAAATGAATCACTGGCAGAGAAGAGCTATAACTGTGTGCGCATGATCTACTAATTTTCTGATAGGCAAACGACATTTACTGGCTTACAGAACTAATGAGAGCATGTGCAATATATAGGGCATCTATACATGCAAGTAGGTCAATGTATGCACTTGAGCAAAATGAAGATATTAGTATCTTAATTTTCCTACATTGTACAAAAAAATCAACATTTAATGTATCTGAAGAGATTGGACAAAATCTCTTTCTGGAGTTGCTATTTGATTGGACAGTCTGCCTTGGATATTTGCCCAAGACCATACATAAGCTTAATCTGCTTTTAACTTCTAGTCTGAACAAAGTTTGGACCTGGGACCTATAAAAGTTCTGACTCAGATGCCTGTACATACACTTTGATCCCACATAACCTCATAAATCAGGATGCCCGCATGGATACCATAATCTTACATGATGACATAGGACTTGGGTTAATGTCTTTTGATTGCTATTGTGGCTCCTCAGGATTCACAAGAGCAGACCATGGGGTAAAGATTTTAGTGCAAATAATTTCTTAGGAATGAAAGAAGTGTTGGGGAATAACTTCAATGAGGCTACGCAATCATGGCAGCAACCAAGGGCACTGGAGGATAATCCCAGGAAGGAACTTCAGTCATGGAAGTCAACTGCATATTCAGAGAATCCCAGCCAAGCGGGAAGAAGCATGGCCACTTATAAATGGTCAAAACTGAACATAGCCAATACCAATTGAATTAATACCCTTGCCAGGGCTTCAGCATCCACAGAAAGCCCCTGAGCAAGCAGCTAGAAGCTCGAAGTCAAGTTGCAGTCACTAATCACTCGTTCTATGGGATCCTGACACACTCTGAAGCCCTACCTGGCCCCCAGGTGTGCCTCTTCATGGTGGCACCCCTTTACTTTTGCCTTGAGTCTTATAGCACCTTCTTACTGGTCTTCAGATACTCCACTGCAGCCTCAACTATAGAGCTATGCCAAATTAACCTTCCTAAACCATGGTTCCAGTCTGTTGTGCCTCGCTCAGAACCTCCTAATGGTCCCCCTTAATCAGAAGCATTAAATTAAATCGCTACAATGTGTCTCTCTTTAGATACAACACGTACTTTCCTGTGGCACTTGTCTCAGTGTCTGGCCACTGTTAAGTGTCACTATTCACTAGGACAGATTTTTGTCCTTGATCACATCTTCGTCTGAGGGAATGTAGACACTGTCTTCATCTATTTTACAGGATACCTACATTGTCTGAGGAAACAAGTCTTCTTCCTGTGGGCTTTCCTTACACATAACTTCACCATCTGACTGCCTTCTCTCCTGTGCATTGTCTGGGCTCTGGGGTGGGTCTGTTCACATCGGTAATTTCCCTTCCCTCCTACATTCTCAGATCTGAATCACGCTCCTCATTTTAGTCTCTTCATGTCACTTTACAGACCTAGAGTGGCTGCGGCACATAGTACACATTCAAAGACACACGGTGTCTCGAAGTATGACTGTAGACAGTGTCACTGTGTCATAAAACAGGAACTGAACTTGGAGTCTGACATCTAGGCCACAGTCACAGCTAGGCATGTGACATTGGTGTTTCCTAACTGTTCCCTTCCTGGTTGGCTTATCCATAAAACTGCCCTTTCCTGCACATTTCACATAACTAACTTGAGAATCAAATAAATTACCATGTATGAAGTTGCTTTGAAATTTGTAGTGACAGCACATCACATGTATTCCTCTTTACCACAGTGAGGTAGTGTCCTTCAGGTGACAATGCTGATGAGTCCAATTCACTGCAAAAATGTTATGAGTAGTTTCATCAGTAACTGTCCCAAACACGCCTTCCTGTCTGGGCTCTCCTTAAAGCAATGCCTGTTGACTGAATAGAGAACAGAATGTGCCTCCAAACTTAGTTCAGAACTCAGTTAACTAGCCTGGTATGGACACTGAATGAATGACCTTGACCCCATTACACCAAGTTTTCACTGACCCAGTCAAACACACACACACACACACACACACACACACACACAGAGAGAGAGAGACAGAGAGAGACAGAGAGAGAGAACATACACATGCGCAACATGATCAAAGAGAATGGAAATGTATGTATATACTCAAAAAACAAAAAAAAGATATATTAAAACAAAGAAGAAATGTACATGGCTCTGTTTTTGCATATAGTACACCTATACACTATTTTAATGGGTGATGCTTCTTGTAAGGGCAGACTTAAACGCATGCATACACCCATCCTATTTCCCAAGTGGCACACCCTAACTTTACAGTACGCTTAGACACTGGCATTGACACACCTTTTAAATATTACTAAAGGCTGCCTTTCTGCAGTGTATTAAGCAGCTGCTTGCATATGAGTATCTTGTTGTCCAGAGTGACAGCTGTATTTTCGCCTGTTTTGACATTGAGTCTGATCTGGGTGAATAGCTCATATCCATTAAAGTGCTATTACAACACTGAATGACTGCCAGAATACTTCCTGATCAATTTTAAAAGCCAGCTAGCTGTCATCATCTAATCGCAACAGCAAAAAACAAATCTTTGGGGAATAAAATGAGATTTTTAAACATTTTTAAAGCAGTGTATTAAATATAATCCCTAAAAAGTATTTGAAGAATTATAAGCCACAGAAATGGGAGGGCAGAAATAATATTTTCTGCCCTCTAGAACCCCTTACACTTGCATACTGGCAGGCAATCTGCAACACTCCTTAAATTCGCCATCTCGGCAATCACGGAGTTTGAACTCCTGCCATTATGTAACTTAATAAGCAGTACTGAAAACAATCACCACCAAGCACGAGTGTGTCCGCCATTAAATTTAGTTCTATAAAATCTGAGGCTGAATTCAATCATCTTTCTGTCTTTTTGCTTCATTGGGTGAAATCCAACCGCTCTGGTTTACTTTTGACTTTTCTCGACAGGCAGACAATATGCATGTTTTTTTAAAGCTACATCACCAGCATTTTAGGTTCCTGTCTGTTGAATATCACACGTCAGAAGGTAAAGCACACCCAGACAGATAAGACCATCTGAAGCAACAGTTTAGTGGGGGAAGTCAGACTCAAAGGCGCAAGATACCCCTATTATTTGTTGGTTTATGTTTTCTTTGTGTTTTTAAAAGGTGAAAATCTCACTACATAGGCAAGGCTATCCTGGAAATCTGTGACCCTCCAACCTCAGCCTCCTGAGTGCTATGACTAAGACATAACACCACCACACCCAGCTCTCTGTCACTATTAAATTCTAAAGTATCAACAAGTATATAATGCTTAAGCTGACATAATCCAGTATGGAGGGTAATTATCTGAATAAGAGAGTTTGTTGGCACAGCCACTAGGGATGGTTTGCTTCATGGGTACTATTATGTTTTTTTTATTTTGGTTTTGGTATATGACATTTTCATACCAGTATTATGCCAGCACACACACAATTTGGAATGGTCTGTCTCAATCAAGAAAGGAAGAAGATGGAATTTTATGACATCAGGATGGTCACTCAGCCTCAATTCCTTCTGGGTCATTTAGCAAAATGTCAGAATGTGTGAACAAAAGGCTAGAAATGGTAGCTTGCTAACTGACGTTTTATAGAATATGAAAAACCCTGAATAATATATCACATTTGAACACCCTTCCGAATATGTGCTTCCTTAATAAAAGAGAACCATTAATGGGGACACTGAGCTGGTTTTAAAAAAATCATTTTTTCAGTTTTGGAGTTTTGAGAGCATCCCTAAGAGACTGGAATCTGCACTACAAACAGTCTTCTCGGCATTGTGAGACATCCCCTTCACTTCTGACACAAGTCTCCCTTCAGAGTTTTGCTTTGAAAAGCATTTTTTTTTTCTTTCTGATCTACCTTTAACTATTAAAAATCCATGTTATTCTAAGAAACTGGCTCATCATGCTTCTCCACTGGAAGGGTCTTTACTCTTTATTGCAACTAAGGAAGGGTCCCCAGGGCACAGGACAGCAGCCTCCCCAGGGCTGCAGAAGCAGGGATCCCAGCCCTAGCTTGGCACAAATGGCTCCCTTCATTCCGCCTACCCCACGTCCTTTAGAGGTTCTGTCTGTATTCCTATTATCCTCCCTGCCACTTATACCACTAACAAGAATCCTCATCTTTCTTCAAAACACTTCCCACCCACCCTCTGAGAAGCCTTCTTCATAGCTCCCTGATAAATGCACTATATTCCTTGTTCTCTGTCTCCATTGTCCATACGTATCTACCCCATGCCAGAAGTGCATACAACATTCACTTATTTCTCTACCTGCCCATCTTCACTGCCATAGTTACAGCATTCTGATGGGAGCAAAATTAATCCAACCAAGTTCAAATAAACCCAGATGGCAAGCATTCTATCACAGTGTGATTCACGATGGCCCTTACTCTAGGTTCATCTTGGTATCTATCTTGGGGTGACCTTCACTTACTTATCCCCTGTAAAGTAGAATTATCAAATTCCATCACAGTTTTAAAATAGGGAATATCTGAGCTTCAGTCAGAAAACTGCCTAGAAATGACAAAGCAAAAATACCAAATGAATCTGTGGCTGGCTGCACGGCAGAAACTATACCAATTTTTATCTATATATTATTCTTAAATGTAAAGCTGAGGCTTATGAGTTATAAATGTACTTTGCTGCTTGGAGACAAAAACCGAGCACCCAGCAGAGTAACCAATTTTCCCTGCAGAGACTAGGGAGAGAGTGCAAGCCATGGGCTCCGTTTGTTCCTTCTTAATTCATGAGAGAACCAAGGGACACCATGAGTATCCACAGTGCATGGAAGTTGACCTGTGTGTGTAAAACTGGAAGTTCATTGCCACTTGTATGGCTTTTTTCTTTATAATTTTGCCATTGTGCTATGTGGTACAGCCAAGAGAGGAAAAGGTGGTCACTGCGGTCAACAATTCGCATCGACCCACATTGCTCTTCTAACAGTCCAGTGCTCTTAGCACGACTTAGCTCAGCCTCCCCACATACTGTTAACAACATGAATATTGCATCTAGGAGATCCACCACTCCTTGGAAATTCACATATTAAAGGATGGCACACGAAGGGAAGGAATCTGTAATAGAGCCCTGTACAGCCAAGCACTCAATTATAGAATACAGAAAAGCAAATGTGGTGTCTGGAAGGCTGGGGGCACATACACTTCCTCTCCTCAATGAACATTCCTAACATAAAATGGGATCTCCCAGCTGCCAACATTGAGTGAAAGCTGAGTCATAAGTATGTCAAAGGCTGGGAAGGCAAGTGCCACAGAGGAGGGATATGGGAAGTGGGGAGGAGCAGGAGACTGGGAGGGGGAGGGGAGAGAGAGGGAGACAGGATCTGAGTAAGTAGTTAACCAGGTGCTAAGTAAAGGAGCCGCACTCAAAGGAAAGTCTTTTGTAACAATTTTAATAGCTTTTTACAGCAATGGGGGTGTGAGAGGAGGGAGGAGGGAAGGAAGGAGGAAGGCTGCAAACACAGGATTAGAAAAAGAAATAGACCACAGCTTTCCAGTGAGTCCTATGCCTCCTGACTCGGTGCCCAAACACGTCTTTCTCTGAACTGCCTTGCTATTTTGCCAAAAAGAGAAACTTATTTTCCATCTATGTAAACTCCTAGAAGAGGAGAGAACAGGAAGACTACTCAATTCAGCCCAAGAAAAATACAGCCCTTGTTCATATCTCCAAGTATCTGGCAGTGACCCAAACCCTGCCAACGTTGGTGGTCCAGGCTTGAAGCTATGATCTGACCCAGGAATTAGATGGGTTTTGCTAACCTTCCTTCACCCGGTCAACTGGAGAAAATGATACACTTACTGGGAAGGAGGGGCAGGAAGCAAGCACATCACAGTTAACAGCCCCACCCCCAACCCCCACACCACCCCACCCTGTTCCCTAAGCTGGTAGGGCTTAGAGAGTCCCTGGAATTTAGCTACAAAGGCTTAAGACTTGCTGGATTCTTCAATGAGACAAGCAGCCTCCAGGACACAGAAGGAAGTAGGAAGCCTGGGAGAGGAGAAGCCCAAAGAGTCTCCAGTTCTGAATTCAAGAAGCCCAAATCTATCTGTGTCTACAGAGCAGAAACGTCAGTTAGCAGACATCAATTAAAAGGGCATGAAAGTGATGAGCAATGTGTTTAGACAGTCAGATTAGTCAGTGCACCACCACGCAGAGGGGGACAGGAGAAAGCACAAGGACACCCGAGGCAGGAACCTAGAGGACCATGGCACCCAGGACTGGGTACCAGAATGAGCACAGGGAAGAGTAAAGGTCTTCACTCCTCCCAACAAGAAGAAGGGAAGGACAGAAGGGAACCGGAACAGAGGCAGCCGTTTGGTGACAGGCTCTGCTGACACTGATGTTAGCTGCCTCCACCGTGGGTCAGAAACTGTGGGAAAGGCTGAGGCTACAATGAAAGCCGCAAGCTCCTGTCCTCAGAAGGCTTATGGCAGGGAAGAACACACTGTTACAGAGGACAAGAGAGGCTCAGGGAACCGAAGGTGAGATATTTGACATGCCTCAGAAAGCGGCATCTAAATGGAGACCTGAAAAAACCAAATGTGTGAATCTGACACACGCATCTACTCTACCTGATGTTGACATGGGGTCTAGAATCCTGTTCCTTATGGGTAGGCAAGACAGCCGTCCCAGGTGACCAGAGCACAGAAAGTCTCCAATGAGGGAAGGGCAGAGGGTAAAGACATTTCAAGTAACCAAATGCTAATTGCCTGTCTTTTAGAATTTTGTCAGTTGCCTGTAGCACCTACTTGAGAGCTCTCACTGAGTCTAAAAGATCTCACTGTGGGCCTGTGAAGGTGATTCAGCTCTGTGCATAAAGGCATCTGCCACAAAACCTGAGGACCTGAGCTTGGGTCCCATGTTAGCAGGAGAGAACTGATATGTGTATGTGTGTGTGCCTGTGAATGTACGTGCTAACTGACACACACACACACACACACACACACACACACACACACACACACACACACACACACACACACACACACACACACACACACGCACACACGCACACGCATGTACATGGACACAAACACACACACATATGAATGTACATGGACACACATACACACACAATTCCTTTTTAATATAATAAAGAGCTCACCATGATTTTTAGCCTTGCAGATCTACCGTCACCCATTTTTCCTTATAAGAGATAAAGCAAAATTAATGCCTGCTCTGCATCTGCAGTTGTGAGGTTAGGTATTAAGACTTAAAATTATTGACCACCTACTATGTGCTTTATGCACGACATATTACATCCACTGCCATAGAGTATTCTTACAACAATCCCATGGGAGCTTTTTAACACTATTATGTAGAGACTATGAGCCTCAGAAATGAATGCTTTTTCCCAAGCCAATCAGTGGCAACTTCTAGACCCCAAGTCACATTTGTCTGATCCCCAAATCCCTTTCAAACTATTTTCAAGCCATCTATCCTCTACCTTCTCCCCTCCCCACTCTTGCATTTTAAAGTTTATAAAAGTACAAACAGGACTTTCATTAGTGGGAATGAAGACCCATTTCAAGAGTCCCCCAAAAGTTAATTCAAAATGCACCAACTGACTAAGCATAAAATCATTCCAAGAGAATAGAGGGACTTTTAAAGGCAAAACTATTTTTTATTTACAATGTATATTCAAAACCTTATCAAAGAATGTTGTGTTCTACAGTATTGAAAGAATTAACTTTCTCCATGCTTGATATTTGATGGTTATAATGGTATTATGTTCACAGTAAAGAGTTTGAAAAGTATGGAAAAAAGAATCAAAATATTATCTATTCATAATAATGAGTTTCCAAAGTACAGCTAAAAAAGAATTAAAATAAATATTATCCATAATCCAAATAGCAGAACTAGCGCACAAGAACATTCTGTTTGGTGAATTCCATATTCTCAACTAAGTCCAGACTCTGTATGTCCAATATGTAACTAGACTTTTTTCATTGAAAATTATATGCTAAACATGTACATACACCCCCCCCTCATAGTAATAAAAAAGTATGATCTGGAGGCTTGGGATGCCGCTTGGTGACAGAACCTAGAATGTATGAAACCCTATGTTCAATCCCCAGAACTAAAAATAAAACCAAGATTTTCATTAAATAAATGGGCCTGTTGGATATAGTAGTCACTAGCCATGTGTTACTTTTTAAACATAAGAAATCAACCAAGTTCATCTCCAAACAAAAACAAATGGGAGTGTCTGTTTCTCCTCTGATTATTTCACACTGTAAACATCTGAGGACAAAGCTGGTGTGCTTTTTTTCTCCACTTTGGCACCCCCAATTTAATAATGGACACAAACTAAATGTCCAATAAATACTCACTGGATTGCTCTGCATAAAGCCATGAGGGACTCATTGGATGACAGGCCGATGTCACAGTGAACGCTTGTACAGGATATAAATGCATGCACAAGAGAACAAAACCTAAGCTCTTGGTTTTAATATGATAAGGTAAATGAAAACAAAACAAGATTCAAGGTAAAATCTCCATTTATCACTACTGTATAATCAAGATCAGGGAGGAAAGGGGTATTTCTCTAAAATGCTAAATTCACTAAAAGACTTAAGTGTTCCATATGCAAAGGACACAGTCACAGCCCTGTTTCCATGTGCCTTACCATTCCAACATTCAAGTTATCAAGCCACGACAGAACCAATCCACCTTCAGGATGCGTTTTTAGAATGTATTACTCATGACAATAATTGTTAACAGCCTTCGGATCTCTTTCCAGCAGCAGAAAGAATCAATATATGTATGAAAAGGGGTGATTCTGACTCACAGTCAAATTAGGAAATCAGATACAGAGAAGCAGTATGGAGATTAGGTCACGCCTTCCAGTGAGAAGAAATATTCATTCCAAAAGTGATGCCATGGGTCAGCTTTGAATC
The DNA here is from genome assembly GCF_903995425.1 of Onychomys torridus. Taxonomy (NCBI): domain Eukaryota; kingdom Metazoa; phylum Chordata; class Mammalia; order Rodentia; family Cricetidae; genus Onychomys; species Onychomys torridus. The sequence continues at coordinate 22,291,339 of NC_050456.1, read as the reverse complement.
CAAGTGTAAGGTTAACATTTTGTCTCACTAGAAAAAAATGAATTTGACCTTGTAATATTTATATCACACAAAACCTACCAGCTACAGATTTCTTTCTGAAAGCCTTCAGATTGCTTCTTGTCAACCCGTCTGTGTCAGAGATGTGAAATGTGATCTTAAATGGTGGCCATATTTGATGGTAACAACCCAGAAGACAGGGCTAAGAAAGACTTTAGTGTGTCCTTTATAAAAAGAGAGAAAGAAAAAACCTAGGTTTACCAGTACTTGGTTATGTCTGTCTAGAAGAGCACAGATGTCATTGAGGGTAGACTTTGGGAAGAAAGGCTTCTTTTACAAAACTGTTAATAGTCTCAGATAAAAATTTAAAGTGATGGATACTGCCAACAAATGTACACATACCAATTTTTGGCTAAAATGTGGTAAGTCATTATAAAGAACATAGAACAAAACAGTTCTGAATGTGACAAACAAAACATGGTAAGTCTATCTTGCTGAATATTAGTAAAAACAAAGTAGTATTCTTTATCCCGTTAATTTTTTGCAACTTTCTAGGGGAAGAAAAGCATGGTGAAATTCCCAGACATGAACTAGTTAGGAAATGAAGTATTCATATATAAAGCTAACATTTTTTAAATCTGTAAGTACATGTAATTCTAACAGCCTACAGAGAGCTGCTTTGTATGATGGTGTTTCAGAAATGTGTGTATACCTTGCTCTCACCTTCCAAAGCATATGCTCTAATTTATTCTTTGAGTTACATTGGGTAAGGTCCTGATCTATCATTATTTCCCCTTAGCAGTTAGAAATTTTACTAACTAAGATAAACTTATCATTAACTAAGAGAAATATACCTATTAAAGGCCAAACACATGATTCCTTTGACATGTTGTAACATGCGGTAGGTGAGGAGGAGGCTGCAGATAAACTCTGATGGATCAGGAAGATGTGCTCAGGGTCAGCCAGAGGTGGGCTGCAAAGCCAAGCTTCTGTGACTCTGGCATGTGATACTACCTGACCCCTGGTCATCTCTACACCTGGTGTCCTCGGTGCCTAGGGATGATGGTGTCTAATCCCAGAGCACTAGGGATGATGGTGTCTACCTTCGAACTCCAAGAACTACCAGACAGTTCTTAACAAGTGATAATTATTGCTGGACTTTCGCTCTATTATCATTTTTATATTATCCCATAGGACATGGGATTCAGTCAGCAATACAAAATAATCCATACCATATGTTTTCCACAACAAAGTTAAGTTGTGTGTCAAGATCACAGTGCTTAAGGATGCTGAAAAAATATATGATATCAGAGTGCCCAAAATTAGGATGATTTCAGTGAGAAAATATTTGATACTTGTTTTGAAACACAAGAAGGACTTAGGAGAGCACAGGTAAGAGTGGGACACATAGGGAGGAGTCTTATGGGACACCCCCAGCTGTAGAACCTGTGTAGACTCCATCAAAGGTGAGTAGGCTGGTTTTAACTCTTGGGCAGTGAAGTGTGGCCCCTGACATATAAGAAGCATATATTTGGATGAAGCAAGAAAATGTCTGAGATAGATACAAATAGTTACTACTTACTGGGCATCTACCATTCACCAACTCCTATGTGCCTCAATTTCTTTCTTTCTAAAATGGAAATAACCTTTTTTTTTATTTAAGGAATCCCTTAGTAAGACCTCAGCCATCAGCTATGATAGTCAGGTCACTGCTGTTGTGCCCACCTCAGTACCATACAACTTCACTGCAGGGCACCATTTACCCCCATGGTAACTGCACGCCACAGAGAAACTACTTGGAGAGGGAGGGTCAACTAAAGTCAACTAGAAAAATCTTTGCCTTGATACGATACAAAGCCATCACTATGAAGCATTTTAGACAAACTTGGTAGTTCAAAGGGACTGACCGGTCTGGTGCAAGAAAAACAATTCCTCAGATCCTTGTCTCAGGCAATGAGGAAATGAAAGATATTTCCAAGATAGTAGAAACGGGGGAAGAGAGAAAAAAAAAAGCTATGAAACTCCTCATAGCTCACCACTGTTCACTGAGTGTTTAAAACAGATTAAGCAAACTGTTGTTTTTACATATTCATGCCATTTACTGATCCCAGCATCACTCTGATCATCTGCCTTCAGTGGATGAGCTGCAGGAGCTGAAGTTTAGAACACATGCTCAAATGTAGCTAGCTAGGAAGTATAGGCCAGATCTGAATCCAACTTTGTCTGATCTCAAAACCAGCCCTCTTGGTCTCTAAACTGTTGTCCCATAGCAGCACTTACAATGATAAACATGCCGTCTGACTGTAAGAATTAATTGATATTGATTTCTCTATTCATCAGAACACATCTCCTTGGTATCTGAAGTGCAAGTCATATCCATTTTATGAACACAAGATGCAAATTTCAATCGCCAATCATCAATATTTTCAAAGGCATAACAACATAAATGAGACATTCTTAAAAATCTATCAAGGAGTATAAATAGCATCTGCACTATTCTGCATGAAAATGACCCTATTTGTGAACATTATTGCCACCCCTTCCACTGGGTCTATCAGTGGGCAGGAGTTTCCTACAAAGGCAAAAGAAAGGAAGTTTCTAAGCAGTAGAATCAAAAAGTTCATTTCTTAAAATCAGATGCTTTTAATGGGTTGTTTCAAAGACATTGTTCATATCTATTCAAATAGACCCCAGTCTGACCTAATGTTAATCTGTCACTCCTAACTGATCCTTTACAAAGCTTTAGACCACTGCTTACAAAAGGAATGTAGTTTATTACAGTTGTTGCACTCCAAATGAATATTGATTTCAATCTCAGGATGCTATGAAAGGACTTGCATCAATTACACAGTACATCAGAGTCATAATGCGAGTTACCTAGTTCCAATGATGCACACAGCAAATCAATCATTCACTTTCACACACCTTCGAAGAGTCGCCAGCCTCCATGAGCTTCCTTTATCTAAGCCTTGAAATGAGCCAAGCAGTGCAAAGCATTGATAGAAAGGAAACCATCCCCGGGTTTTATAAACCATAGGCTACTGTCAGAAAGCCATTATAATTACTCCCTTTCAAGTGGGCTGTGCGTTAATACAAATACAAATGAGGGGGTAAAAAAAATGAAGCCTTAATGACAGCATTATAAGGGGAGGTTTCTCCTTTACATTATTTATTTATTCAATGGAAAATTATTTGGCAATTATGATAAAGCAACTAGAGGACAATGACTTTCCTTTGAATCACTAATTAAAATGCTGATTGCCTGTGGAGTGAGATGTGTGGTTATGGTCAAACAAGAACCTCCATTGTACTAAACAGCTTGGGCTGGCCTGACACCTGGGTGGTAAGGGGACTGTATGAATCAAGCTAACTTCACTGTGAAATCCAAACTCATTTTTAATTCAGCAAAATGTGAGGATAATGCTATGAATTTGAGCAAGATAATGATGAGGCCAGTAATCTTAAAAGGAGAGAGAGAGAGAGAGAGAGAGAGAGAGAGAGAGAGAGAGAGAACACGCATGAATGAGCATCCATCCAGGTTCTAAGTGTATTTGACACATTTTGGGTAGGTTCCTGGGAAGGCAATTTTTTAAAGTAAGCCTATACTTCCTGTGTCCTTCCACCCCTCTTCAAGCCCCCTTTATGTCTAGGAGAGTTTCAAAGAAATGTCACCACCGTCACATGAATGCTCTTCGAAAAGATGATTCTCTCTAATAATGGAAGAAACATCTCACTGTTAATTGTGAAGAGGAAATTGCTTATCTTATAATGAATCCAGCGCTTTGGATTTTACTAACTGAAATGATAACTTTCCTAGTAACACTACAATAGTCATTTTCTAAAATGAGAAATATGTTTTATTGCCACTTGTTTATGATCTCTAAAAAATTCAGCTGAATTTATAAAGTAGAAGGAAGGTGGACACCATTAACCTATGGTACCCATCATTTAAAAATACATTCTTTGGAAAGACCTATTCTCTCCCTGAATGACAAGCTCTTAGATTTGGAAGATATTGCCCCCAATTTGGATATTCCCTCCACAGTCTCTCTCAAGAAGTTTAGCTTTTGCACAACCAAGAGGAGATGATGTTGATGGACACATCCCCTTAAATTGCAGAGACTATCCCACTTGTTACATGGTCTGGAGGTCAGCTACAGTGTCAGGGCCAGAGTGGCCTTCTACTGACTTACACTCCAGCATCCATTCTGCATCACAAGATGAACTAGTCCCTCTCCCAAATGATCCCCCTAATGACTAGTCATTGTCAACTTAAATTTAACTGAAGACACCATCCCATGGTGGAATGGTTGGCACCATCCCAAAAGCTGGGGTCCCAGACTGAGAAAGCAGGCAAATAAGCCTGGTGAGCTTTGGCATTCCCCTTTCTCAGATTCCTGACCTCTCTGCTGCGAGTGAACTCTTGCCACCATGCCCCACCCGGGGATGGACTGTAGCTTCAAACCACACAGCAGTATAAACCCTTCCTCTGTAGGTTGCTCCTGTTGGGTATTTGGTCCAAGAAACAAGAAAAGGAACCAAGACAACCCACTCCACATGTTTTGTGACAGCTGTCCCACTTCCTTCCAAGTTCTACGCTTCCAAACTTGCAAACTGTCGTTCTTCCAGATGGCCTTAATGTACCTTTGTGTCCACTCACCACAGTCTGTCCCTTCCCACAAGTGCCGGGACAGATACAGATGCTCCAGGTGGGGTCAAGTGTAGTGGGAACTGAGACACGCAAAGAAGACCCAGGGCTGCAGCTGGGGAACCTGTGAGTACTCTCTCTCCTGCGGGCCACTCTCAACCTTGATGGTACAGCCATCTTTTCTCTGGAGTATCACTTGTCTCCTAATAAATTATCTTGCTTCTTTTGAAAATCTGTGTAGCCTTTATTTTTTATTCATTTGCTAAGAGGCCAAGAAACTGGAAACACCTGTCCTATAGCCCATTATAAGTAAAGGGAACCAATTTCATTTTCTGGTTCTCTTCTGTTTCTGCCTCATTTTTCTTTCAAGTGATGACATAAGAAGGTATTCTATATATCTCACAGTGAACTTAAACTAAAATCTTTACACAAATTTTACACTAATTGTTTAATCACAGTAGTTTGTTTTATGATGTCTACATTTGCTGCCCAGATTTCATTCTCTTAGTCCATTGTTAACCATGATGAAAATCCATTCCTTCTAATTGATGCTATATAAACTCTCAAAAACCTGTCTTTTCACAAATAATGCATTTAACCCAGCAAGTTCTGAACATATACTAGGTGTACTTCCAGCAAAACTGTCAGGTGTTAGGTGCAGAGCAAAGACTGTAACACACACACACACACACACACACAGGTAGGCATCATCATTTACACTTACAACATGGAAATGCTCTGACACACCTCGCTTCAGTAATCCCCTTAACTGGCTTAAGTGGTGACAGGGCCAGGCTTGAAGTTCATGTCACCTGGAACTACCGCACTATCAATGACCATTCCTCTTCATTTCCTGACTTGTAAAACATTAATAAATGGGACAATGATAAACTATTAATCAGAATCAGATTAAAGGAGCATTCCTTTAAAGACTGGCCTTCAGTTTGATTAATTTATCTTTGGGGGTTCATTTACTCTTTGCCTGTGACTCCCTTGCTACATAACGCATCTGCTCATGAAGAGGCCACATAACGTAAGACACTTCTAAGGCGGCCTGTGCACTGTGAGCTCCACTCATCTCAGGCATTTCTCCTGCAGGAACAGTCCTCAAAATGTTTTTCAAGTACATGACTGAACACGTGGTTGACAACAGTGTCTTCCCCAAATGCTGTTGATCTGCCCATTTTGCATTCCTTCCTTTACCTGAACAAGTCTCAATTTAGGTATTACCAACTTCTTATTTTCCAAAATCTCAGGGAACGAGCTCATTCCTCCTTTCTATTTCTATTCTGCAGATTCCCAAGAGCGGTCCCACAGTCCCTTCAAGCATCCCTAACCTGGGCCTCTTGGATCAGGGAGCAAGTCCCCTGGAACCTCCCTACACACTGTCAGGTTCTTTTAGCCCTTTCTGATTTGGAAAACCATTATCCTTCACGGAGAGAAGAGAAGTCAAATAGAATTTACTACCATTTTTCCCTGTGTAGTCAGCTTTTAACACTCTGCCATCTGCCCCAAACAATGCAAATCGGCAAATATTTATGGAACGCCTACAACGTGCACATATTTTTATGAGAACAATGAGAATACACAGATGAAACAGTGTGCTTCCGAAGTGGGGAGGAGGCAGGGCCCAATCTAGGAAGAAGAATAAGAGACAAAACAAGGTAGGTAAGCTTGAAGTGAGGAAAGAACACGCCGCGGAGCAAAGGGCTGCAGGAGCCCAAAGGGAAGGTCCGGTCACACAATGAGCTGGGCTGTACTTTCATCCTGCTCTTCTCCACATACGCAACTTTAAATTTTTTTCAACTACATATCTTAGATGTATATTTTCAAAACTGGTGTGTCCCCTTGCCTCTGGTGTGTGTGTGTGTGTGTGTGTGTGTGTGTGTGTGTGTGTGTGTGTGTGACAATTGCTCTCTTCTTTGTTGAGTTCACTTATCACTCATTATTACTGTCTGTATATTATTACTGAAGCTTCACACACCTATTGGCCATCGTCACCCAGTCACTTTCTCACTCACTTGTCTGTCGACTCATTTATTATACAACTCTTACTGTCAGCTGAACAGCGGGCCAGGTTTTAAAGTCTCAGGTCACAGCATCGCCTTACCCTGCTTTTGGACTGTCTACTGCGGACCAGAGCTATACGTCTGTTGGCTCTCATTAAAGAATCTAAAACATTTTGTCACTTGGACTTTAAGAATCTGGTTCCTATGGGCACGGTGAGACAGCTCACCAGGCCTGACAACCTGAGCTTGACCCCCAAAGTCCACACAGTGGAACAGTGGAAGGAGAGATCTAGTGCCCAAGAGTACACACATACACACACACACACACACACACACACACACACACACACACACATACACACATACACACACACATACACACAAAATAAATTAATAGATAAATGAAATTTAAGATAATCAAATACTTTAATAAATAATTTAAAAAATGCTTCTAACCTCAAGCAGCCAATCTAGCTGTGCATAGCTTTCACCTGACCCACAAATTCTGCCTTAGTTTAGAAGTATGCTGAGGACAGCCAAGTGTCCCACTGTTTCTTCGATCATCTGAGAGATCATTCTGGAGACAAGCGGTACATTCCTCAGATTCTTGGCAGTCTGTCTCCTGAGGAAAATCTGTAGTGTGCCCAGGTCTCCCAGTCACAGACGTATAAGTGCAACAGCTAAGCTCCTCCATTCCACACTATGGCCCAACTACTTTTGCTGAATTATTCCATCCACGGCAAAATGCCTTCTACATGTATGTTTATTTTTATATTTACAAATGTTTCTTAACTACCTTTTCCGTATTCAGAAGAATAATGTTTACTATTGAAATACAAGAAAGTACAGAAGGAAAAAAAAAACAGGCAAAAAACTCCAAATTTGTCAGGAAGAAAATCTTTAACATTCTTAATACATTTTCTTCCTGCATATATGTAGACGAGCATTTGAATATACAAATATGTGTCTGCATACATGTTTCTATCCTATAGAGGAGGGTGTGTGTGTGTGTATATGCATGAACACTACATATTGACCTACGAAATATGTGGTGAGTGCTCACAGTGTTTTTGAATCGGTTCCTTGCTGAGAGAAAAGCAAATCCTTACCATGAAATCTTTCCAATCAGTCCTTGAGCCAAGAATTACTCATAATCCTTCTGCCTCAATTCAGTTTTCTGCTTAAAACCTGTACTTTAGACTCTGATTTCCAAATATAAAAATAATATAATAACCTATATAATATAGGTTAACTGCTCAAACCTATATCCACCTGTCCTCTGATTGATCAAGTTTTAGTTTATGTTTTGCTTATTTTTATCTTATTTTCTTCTCTTTACTGGTCATAATTCCCAATGTAAAGCCATCTTGGCCTTAACATTGGGTCTTCAGTCAAACTCTTTCCCAGTACCCAAAACCAGAAAAACAGATGAAGGCATTATGTGCAATGTTTCACCTTGCATGAGTCTAAAATTTCAGAAATACAATCCAAGGCTTTTCTCTTCCTCCTGAATACATCCAATAAGTTGACCAAGCTTGGAAGTGTCTACCTCAAGAATGTGCTGTATCTCTCAAAACTATTTCTGATCAACTCACAGCTTCCCTTCATTTGCTTCAGAGACCACTGCAAGTCTGGAGTAGAGGCTCCCCTAAGACACTGGGCCCCTGTGATGACTCCTTAGTGGTCAGTACAGCACACTTCCGGGAGGGCCTGCCTGTGCTACAGGGGAGCAGCTGAGGCTGCTGGGCCTTTCTATTGGGGCAGAGATGTCCCTTTCTACATAGAATCAAAGTCCTACATTAACCAACCTCTAGAGGCTTACTGAGAATTTCCTGCCACTGTGCTATTTTCTGAATACTGGTTTCATAATTTTCTCTACTCAAAACTAATCTGTGTTATTGGTATATAATATTGGTACAGGCATACTTATCATATACAATGTGATGTTTTGCTTTACACACACACACACACACACACACACACACACACACACACATATAAAATAATTAACTTAGAAAAAAGACAAGATAATTTTTAATGAAAATAAAGTGGAGTAGCTTGTCAAGGCAAAAAATATGAATCAATTATCATATATATTGTGTTAAACACTTTTAAAAAGAACCAAATATAGAATATACAAAATTATCCAAACAGTAAAGAAATAAAAATGATTTTTTTAAAAAATAAATGCTAAGAAAGAGTTTTATAACCAGGAACCTAAAACAAGGAAATTGCTGCACAGTTCCACAAGTTTAGTTTATTTAAAAGGAACAAGCATGGTTTACCATGCTTATACATTAAGCTTTTAGAATATATTATTGAATCATTTGATAAGTGTTCTATATCATATTATAGAGGTAATAATGGTGATTTTCTTACAAGTATGATCTTTAAATGATATCATTTTAAGTTTGGGCCCAAAGAAGATAAGATCCAATGAATGATATCTAGAATTTTATTACAATTTGAGTAGATATTTTTAAATGGACAACACTAATTACAAACACATATCTTTAATTTTATCAGGAACAAAGGCAATGGTATATTTATCTATCACTATATTTTTAGTTTTAGTTTCATACAAAACCACAATGATTGTGGAAAATATATAATGTTCCCAGGAAATAAACACCATTCCCTTGTTCATGGCCTGTATTAATATCACAATGTGCATCTCATCACCTTGCCCTAAATGGCCTGACACATTTTAATATTAATTCAAAGACATTTTTATCTCTGCCTGTTCTCAACTAAACTGTGGGAGATTTTTTTTTTAATTCTTGCTTTTAAACTGGCCTCTGCCTCACAGGGAACAGTAAAATGAACATGACTAGACCTCCAATAAAGACATTTTAAGTGATTTTCTTGTTCTTCTTCTCCACTTGGATGTACACAACAAAGGTGATACTGGTTTTATTTATAGTTTCAGCTTATAGTGACATTTTCATGCTGTTGTTGTCTTGAAAATGACATAAAATGAGGACAATTCTGAAGGACAGCTGGACAACTCTAACTTCCAAAGCATATTCTACCCCTCTTAATTTGTCTTAGGCAAATATAGTAAGCGAGGGAAAAAAATCTTCGTAGAAATGCCAGAAGACAGTGGGTTTTTTTAAATTATAACAAAAATATCAAAGTCAGTTCAAAGATCCATTAAAAATGAACTGTTTCTGTGATGTAATACACAATTATGCACTTATCTTGATGCAAAACTCACACCAAGTTAATTTTTTAAAAGCATATTAAAATCAATGAGCATAGTTAAATGAATTCTTAAAACATAAATGTATTTTAAAAACTAGGAAATTATCACCAATTTTTACATGGTCATGTATCTTGAGGTGGGATAGTTGGTATTTTTCACCTTTCTATTTCTTCATACTACAATAGGTATGTTTGATATTTATAATCAAAATGGCAGTAGACTATTAACTTCTAAAATTTGACTTTAAACCCATTATCATAAAACAAAAGCAATTAAATGAATCAATAGTCATGATTCTGAATCCCACGTGAGACAGTTTTATAGATGCTCATTAAGTCTAGCTAACTCTCAAACTCCTATAGAGCTACCATGAACATTCACCAACTACAGAAACACCAAGATCTCCAGGGTTAAGAGACCTCTGTGCTCATGATGTAACAGCAAGTAGTTCCATTCATTGTATGAGGGGCCCAATGCACCTGCATTCTTCAGGATGGGGAAGAGGATGGAAGAATAACATGCTCTGACCTCTCCTGCTCGCTGAATTGGTGCACTTTAGCAGATGATGATAGCCATCCAGTGGAGTGGACATCAGCATCCAGGCTGACACAAGGTAATGGCACTGCAGTCAGGAAACCCACCTGTCCTCACTTCTCCAAAAATACTTTATTGAGAACCATCATTTTTGATACTAATTGGTTTTGGTCTGAGTTTTGTTTCATTCATTGACACTGATTACATAAATATATACATTATATGTTGATAAAAAAAAGATGTGTCCTTGAGGCTGAAAATATTCCACATTTTCCCTGACAGCTTAATTTTAAGACTCTAATAAAGTCTAAATCAAGAAAGTCAAACCCCCAGTTAAGAGGCAAATGTATCTTCTCTTCCAAGAAGCACCATTCAGGGTATGAATTAGTTGCTATTCCTTGTTAAACTTGGCATTGCACAGCTTACTGTCAAGTGATCTAGTTTTAAAGGTTGGTTATTTAGAGTAGATATTAACCTAGGACTTTGCTTCATACATCAACCAAGGACTTTGCTTCATACAAGAAAATGTCTTAATTCTCCTCTACGCTACCTCCCTGGTACTACCTAGACAGTGAGCATTGATGCCTACACCAGGTAGTCATGCAACTCAGTGTTTTCACATCATTCATAAAGTTTCATGTGATTATTGCATGTAGATAAGTGGGATGGGATGGAAGGAAAAGAGAAAATAAAGGCCAAGACAGCAAGGTCCCCATCATTTGAGCAGGGCAACCTGAAGCCTGGACTAGGTTCCTGCAGACAGTTTCACATGGAAACTTGGATCTACTACCTGGGGATAATAATGGAGATGGGAAAAAATGAAGAGATGATAAAGATAAACTTCTAAAGGATAAAAGGGTGCATAAGACCTTTCTAACTTAGAAACTTGAAATCTTAATTCATCTTTTCAACCAACAAACACTACACCTCAGACAGGCCAATTCTCATAGCCTGCTACGCATTACAGGTAATGCTGAAGTAAACAACAGGTACAAGCCAAAACAAGATCATGTGACTTCATTGGTCCCTCAGCAGAGTAGGGCATACAGATTCCAGGAGAGACTGACTGCCTTAGAAGTGACCGGTGTCCTGCCATTTATAAACATACTTCCTCACATGAACAGGAGCAAAGCTAGTCTAACAGGAAAGTGTTTTGTTCACTTCTCAATTTGACTTCAGGTTGCTGTCACTTTCCAGAAGCTACTGCCAATTAATGCCCAGGACGATGTCCACACAATTAATGTTCAAGGAAGGGAAGACTTTCAGCATTACCTACTGGCCATGATCCACCTCTTCAGGTCAGTTCTCCATGCTGAATGCAAACAGAGAGGCTCATATTAAATGGCCACCTTTCCCTCAACCACTGCAGTGTAGCATGGATCCCGCAGAACAAATGCCCAGGCCATTAACTAAACTGGTTTTTAATGATAAGATGATTAGAACATTTTATTGATTGGGCTCTAAAATTTTATTGAATGTCTTCTATTTGCCTGACACTGTTCCCTGTCTCACCTAATCCACACAGGACAACTGTTAGCTCCATTTGCTGATGAGATCCCTGAACCACAGAATGAATGCAGGAGCAGTCCCCAGGGATTGTGATAATGGGCACCTTCAGGAGGCAGCTAGCATCCGACCAGCCAGGCCTTGGAAGAATTTGTCCTCTGGAGTCAGATATAGCAAGCATTTCTGCCCTGGCTTGAAACTCGCCAGCTATATGTTCTTCAGCAAATCACATTATCTCTCCAAACCTAGTTTCTCTACCTTTACATGAAAGAAAAGAGAACTCTTCTATGTCCCCATAGTTTGTGACTTAGTGAGGATGGAAAGGAAAAGGATGTAAAATTAGTACCAGGTCCAGCTTAAAGCCTGAGGTTTAAAAAAAGAGGGGAAAAGGACCCTGGTATTATGCTAGCATTACACTAGAATTGTGCCCTGCCAATATCTCCATGACCACCAAGTCCCAGCAGCAGCATCTCACAAAATATCGCATCTCACACTACACCACATCTCACACTACACACAACTCTCACACTACACCAACTCTCACACTACACCACTTCTCACACTACACCACCTCTCACACTACACCAACTCTCACACTACACCAACTCTCACACTACACCACATCTCACACTACACCACATCTCACACTACACCACATCTCACACTACACCACATCTCACACTACACCACATCTCACACTATACCGCATTCCTCTCCCAAAGACAAGATGGGGCTGTTCTGACTCTCTGGTTGTTCACAAGCCCCTCCCTCTTGAAATTCCACCTCTCCCACTAAACCAGACTGGGAATTCGGGCACAAATCAAGACACAGCTCTCCTAAGAACCAGACCCTCAACTTGTAGTCACAGGCTACATGTGCCCTTTGCTGGATTCTTACCCTGGTATTTTTTTTTTTTAATTGGAATGCTTTGGGATGCTAATTTATTCTTGGGTGGTTTAATCTTTCAGGAAAGGAGTTGTCATCCACACTTCTTTTGTTATCACTTCCTGTTTTAATAAGTGAGAGGTTCATAGCAGATGTCTAATAAACGCTTGCTATCCCAAAAGCCCCGCCTCTCCTCAGGTATAAATCAGAGTCCTTTCGCCTCAACTATACATTCTAGGTCTGGACTCACGTGTTCTATCAGTTTTGGACAGTCACATTTTAAAACAATATGACTGGTAAGCCAAGGCATGCTGGGGCCTGATCCTTACAGACTTCTCTTGAGAAGGTAGCACACTGCAAAACAACTTTCCCAGCACAACGTGACAGGTGCACAGGACAGAACTCCTGAGGCCAGCCCGATCATAACTCTGACACGCAGCTCATAAATCACTGGTCTGCGACTTCTGCTAAGTGAGTGGGTTTCTAAGATTTCATAATGTTCCAAGATTTTCTGTAGATTGACGACCTACGCAATAAATAAACCCCATGCCCATCCTACTGGAAGCAGAGATCTCACCTAGAGTTAGTGAATTCTATAAACCCTTCAAAATTATAAGTCACGATAAATTCCATGTGCTGTAATTATAAATTTAAAAATTTTAAGCCCTCATTCTTTATATTCCTTCAGAAAAAAAGTCTAACTTTTTTTTGTATGCCAGTATCTAATGTCTTTTTAAAATTTGTAGTTTTGCATCCTTTAGACATGTGGTTAACACCCCTGTATCTGTCTGAGATAATCACTTAATCCGCCAGCACATTTCCCCACAACTTTTTCTATACATGTATACACATGTATTCTTTTGTGACTTGTGTGTTTAGCATGAATGGTGTTATGCTGAATACAACATTCTACAACTTGCTTTTTTTTAGATTTATTTTTAACTATGTGAAGATGCATCTGTCTATACCTGGGTATGTATGCATCAGCGCAGATGCCCACAGAGGCCAGAGGCATCTGGTATCCTGGAACTGGAAACAGACAATGGTGAGCTCCTTGAAGTGGGTGCTGGAATTGAACTCCAGTCCTTCAGAGGAGCAGCCAGTGCTCTCGACCACAGAGTCCTCTCTCCAGCCCCTATAAGTTACTTTTTAATTTCACAAGAAATTTCCTCTCCAATTAGATTCAGTTCTCCAATTAGAAACTAGGTAGTCCATTCCTTGTAACTGCAGGTTCCGACATCCCTTTAGCCAGTTCTTTAACATGTGTCTCCCCCACTTTTCCGGTTTCCCGAGGGCTGACCTATGCTCACCCTTGCTGGCGTTTGCTTTCGCTCCCCACGGTACTTTGTTTGGAAGTCCTTTAATTATGTATGCATCTCGGTTTATAACTCTTCAATACATGATATAATACAAGATGCTTGCTAACCAGAATAAATTCCAACTCTGTATTTTATCTGTGTTTTGCTAGAGGTCCTTTCTCATGGTCTAACAGGGGTCAACACATGAAGACCCACGAGTCAATGCTACCCATCTCTTTAGTCTCATGTGAACATGAACACACCTGCTCTTTTACAGTGTCAAGGCTGCTCTTGCACTACAGCAGCAAAGCTGAACAGCTGCAACAGAGCCACGCAGCCCACAAAGTGGGAAAGGCCATGACTCCCATTAGCACGCAAGTCTACCCACCTCTACCCTAGACCGTGGAATGGTCATCCTTAGGGCACTTCTGTCTCCACAAAGTGCCAGCTTAAGCACCGGTGCCTTCATCTTTTCATCTTCATCAAGGGGCATAGTCACATGTGCTTCTAAAAAGCACACCAAAGGTGTTTACCACTTGAAAAACACAATATGTCTGTTAAATTCTACAATCAAATCCATGCGACTTAAGGCCCAATCTTCTCTGGATCCTTTAGAGTTTGGGGAGATATTGGATAAATTCATTAGGGATTCTCCTTAAATAGCCCATGCCCTTCAGTCTGATTAGTAATTTAGCCTATAATTTTTTTCAAAAAAAAAAAATTGAGATGTGAAACAAGAATATAGAATGAGGCAGTTGGTGAGATAAATGAGTGACAGGCATCTGGGCTTCCTGTTGCCATCCACATCTGGGAGGTTTGCCTTGGAATTTAGCAGAATCCTTGTTAGTCTCCACATGCTAAGATAACTAGAACTCACAGTAGGACTTCCATTCATTTAAAATTAGTGCAAGGCTCACTATCAATTCTATTGTTTTATATTGCACCAACTATAAGATTTATGATAGAGTTGGAAAACAGGTGTTAGTAGATAACCAAAAAAAAAAAAAAAAAGATTGTTTGACCTTATTTCCCCATACTCACATATAATAAACTGGCATTCACACATTTATTATCAGTAGATTCTACCACCCATTTAAACAATGTGAGGAGATTCAGTTCAGCCCTACACAACTGTCAGAATTCTAAATGTTTTCATTGTTTTCAATTGCACTTGCCAGGTTGTATTCGACTGCGGTTAGAGGGACCAGTCACTGTCTCATGTAAACGTTGAAGTGGTTCACCAGTCCTCATTAGCAAATGCTATATAAACTTTAAAGAACCTTCTGGCCATTGTACAAAGCACAGGCTTGCCATTCTATTCTCCCCTAAATAGACAAATAACGGGGAAATGAGTTTTGTTTAATCAAGAACAGTAGTAATAATAACTTTTTTTCAGCCAACAGAGTTCTTAGAGACCTCTCTGGTGACCTGGCAGCTTATCTCTCAGGTGACAGGCTGTAGGAGGCCACAGCTGCCCTTCTCCTGCCAACCGTCTTTAAGGAAACTAGTTCATTCAGTTAGATAGTGGTGCTGTGGTGTGAACAAAACAAAGAGGAGGGGGGATAAGAAAAGGTTTTCCTATCAAAGTCTTCGATGCGAAGTGACCACAAATGTAACTGTCCTCACGCTGCAGAAACTGGTTCTTCAAATCCTTCTCGAAGGTTATATGCTCACTCCTGTTGTGCCCAGCCCCTCCTCCATGATCTGCTTTCAGAGATCTGATTTGAAAGTTATGAAGGAAAAAGGCAGGGATGGCTGCATTAGAAGAAGTGATCAACAGAGCCAGATGCAAATCAAAGCCATGAAAAAGACAAGGGAGATAAGAAATGATTCCGGGTCATGCAAGGAGTTTGAGGTCAACATCATGGATTCCCTGCCCTCTGTTCAGCCAGCCAGTCAGAGAGAAGCGTCATGCTTCCAAGTAGAGCTACAAGGACTGAGGGCTGAGGGTTAGGTCAGAGGCTCTGTGTGAAGACCACGGTCATAACCTTAAGGACACAGGTTGGTACCATGAGGACAGGGTATAGGAAAAATAAATAGAAGAGGGCCTGTCTTGCTGAAACACCTAAATTGCAAACAGAGGCTCCAAAGAGCTACTCTAGAGGCTGGAAATGGAACAGTAGCAAATGTTTTCTGGATCCTGAAGACCCAAGAGCCAAAGGACATCCTGGGGGCAGCTGCTTTAACAATTTCGAGAAGACTACAAGTTTCCCTCTGCCTAATCCTTCCGTATGTCTTCAGGTCCAGGCTGCTTCAGTCAGTTTCTTCCAGTGAAATACCTTGTGTGTTTGGAGTTCCTGCATACTCAGTGGCCAAGGATCCTATTCCCTAACCAACTTCTTCCTCTGCCAGCAGCTGGTTCCTGTTATGCTACATGACTTATGCTGCCCAGTAATCATACAAGCAGTACCAAGTGAGTAAAGAACACATGGACTTCAAGCATGACCACAGCTGTTGTCCTGCATCACCTGGCTGTTGTCTGTGTGCCAGGCTATTTCAAGTGCTGTATGGTTATTAATTCATAATTCATTCAATCCTAAGAATATTATGAACATGACAGATACAAAAATGAGGTTGGGCACTTTTTCTAAGTAACGTGTTAACAGGAAGGGTGAAATGACCAGGATTGAAAACACCACATCTCAGAAGTCCCCTTGCCTATAATTCGGGGGGGGGGGGGGGGGCAGGAAGGGGGGTCTTGAAACTACCTTTCATGGTCAACTTCAACAAATCACATCAGTGTCAACTTTAACTCCAGTAAAGCATACACACTGATCACTATTCTTGACTTTCCCCCTTGAAAGTTGAAATGCAAAAGACAATGCTTGGAACTTTCTCACACCTGGTGAAGCAAGTAATAATCTTAAGTCTTTCGGCTGCTCTGCAGCTTACACTATAAAAATCTTACTTGGGTTTCGTCTAAATCAAAATAACCTGAACACATTGCAGGAAGAGCACTCATGATGGGGTTATATTCCTTTTGAAAGCTTCATTTAGACACCTTCCAGAGTTTCATGGACACCGAAAATCTTAAACTGTCTCTATTTGATTGTGCTTGCCTAGGGCATTAAGTCCAATCCACCAGGTCTCACCTCAGTAACTCCACACAGACTAGACAATTCTTGCAGTCGGCTTCCCCAAGGGGTTTGTTAAGTTTCACATGCATTTAGTCCTGCAGCTGCCCTGCTCAAGTTGATAAACTTGTAGCTAAATTCTTTCTGCAGCAATGCGCTGCTGGGCTTATGTTTTTTATCACCAGGAGAATAAATACTGCAAAAGAAGCTGTTACTGTGTGTTAGTGTTATCCATTAGTTTTTAGCATAATTGAGCTTACATTGCAATTTCTCAGTAACTGATAAGTATATTTTGTGGATGTGGTTAAAAGGTGACAAGAATTAAAAAGGGCTAATACTTAAATATATTTTATAGCAAGAACAGGAAGGAATTTTGATGCCTTACAGTGAGCAACAAAACGAAGCAGAAATTATGGATGGAATTTTCATTTTTATTAAAATTCTGAAGTTGCTATGATACACACCTATACGAAACTCTTTAAAAGGAGCTACTATACACAAAAAAGTCTCTACTAAATCTGTTCCTTACACAGACTGCTTGAATGACTTGCCAAGGTCACTAACACCAAGAACAATGGTTAGGACTAGATCATTGATCTCCTAATTGTAATCAGAGCTCTGTGCAACATGCTCCAGCCAATAGCAATAAAACATCTGCATCTAAAAGTACTGTTGACATCTGGAATTCAACACATATTAAATCAAAACACTGGAGTCATCTCAACTATCATTCATCTCCAGTTTGTTACCAACAATATCATACTGCTATCAGAATAAGTGGGAGCTATTTCATCTTGCAGTCTCCAAGTAGCATAAATCCTATTTACTTATTTTGTTTTATTTTTGGCTTTTCAAGACAGGGTTTCTATGTGTAACAGCCCTGGCTGTCCTGGAACTTGCTCTGTAGACCAGGCTGACCTTGAACTCAGAGATCTGCTTGCTTCTGCCTCCCAAGTGCCAGGATTAAAGGCATGCACCACTACCATCCAGCAAGTCCTGTTTACTTTTTAAAATAGAATATCTATTATGTATTCTTTAACAATTTCATACATAGGAAATGTATCTTGACTATACACACCCCAAACTCCCCACTCCTGCTCTGCTCAGGAACCCCCAAATGATCTCCACTTGCCTTTCATTTCCTCTCTGGTTCTGTTATTGTTTTGTTTTTATTCTCAACCCACTGTGTCCATTAGTTCTGCCTGTTGGAATATTGACTGACCTCACTGGCTTGATCTCGCACAGGTCTTGTGCAGGGAACTGTAGCTGCAGTGAGTTCACCAGGGCGAGGCCATGCCATGCCAGGCGAAAGCCTTTCCCAGCAGTTCTCCTAATCTCTGGCTCTTAGATTCTTTCTGCCATAGTCCCTGAGCCTTGTGGGGGAGGGGACACCAACGTCCCAGCCATCATTTAATTTTATATCCTGCTTCTCCACTAGCAAGCCTTTCAGGGGTCTTCTCTTGCTTCAGACTCCCACCGTTCCCAATTCTGTAGGGCACAAAGCCACTGACTGGTCCTGAACAAAGCATGTCCGTTGCTTTAACTCAGTCCCTAACATCTTAGATTTGTCTGTTTACAACTTGTCAGGAGCCTACACACAACCCCAACATTCTTCCCGGGGTAATTTTTGATTCCTCTTCTCAGAAGCCATTAATGGCTCCCAACTGCCTCTTGACTCAAATGAAAACTTCTATCCCAATGATTATCTTCACTCCTAAGTACCTTCATCTTCATTCAATGCATTTTTTTTTTCAGCAAGGATTTGTTGAGTAATTGCTTTGTGCCTAGTTAGATGCTACACCCTGTGGGAAATTGTAGGATGGATGTCACATGCCCTGCGCTTCTGGATCTTAACAATCAATGTGGAAAGACAAACACATGCACACATCAAACATTTTTACAGCAAGAAAGGCTGTGTCTAACTACGTACTGGCGAGTGTATGAAACACACATCATAGCTTGTTGGGAGCTATGGTGCTTGTATGAGTCAGGGCAGCTTTTAGAGAGGCATGGGAAAACCCATGCTCCAGAAGTGTTTTTTTCTAGGATAGGGCTTGCTCTATGCTCAGAGACTGAAGCAAGAAGTCTCCCTGGCCGAGAGTCCTCTTGGGGGCTAGTAGTTAGATCTGAGACTGAGAAAGAGGGGAAGGGAAATAATGATTCTTTACCAGTAGACTAAGGAACTGGGAACCACCCTCACACAAAAGGGAGAAAGGAGCTACTGAGAACATGGCAAGGACAAAGGGACTGTCGGTCACTATCAATATTCAGCATGGAACTTTAGGCAGGAAATGATTAAAGCGGTGCAGTTATTGGGAGATAAGGTCACCAACAAAAGCCCCTCCAGGTGGAAGAAGAAAGAAATCACAGGCCAAAGAGATCCTCGGAAGGTACCTGATAAATACATAAGGTAAGAAAGAGGAATTGTGACTACAGCTAAGGTAACAAAGAACAAAGACAATTTCTTTTTGAAAACGAAGCCAGGAAGGAGGAGGCAGTTTGGTGACAACAGGACAGACTGAAGAGACAAGTCTAACGGACAGATGGAAAATGAGGATGCAGTCGACATTTGTAAGATCCTAGCACAATATGGTAGCAAGATCACTACCTATTTTCCAGAGCCACGCTGCTTCCTGCACAGCACTCAGCTCCATCTCTCCCAGCCCATGCTTGGTAGTGCAGCTAGAGACAAGTTCTCCAGTCAGTATAAGACGGGCAGGGAAGCCAGGACCACATGTATCTCCTGGACTAGCCTCCGCTTTCATTCCCTTCCACTAGCTGATGAAAATGGGTTTGATGGGCCATGCCTGAAATCCTGTCTCTGGGGTGGTAAAGGCATGAGGGTCAGAAGTTCAAGATCACCCTCAGACACTCAGTAGGTTGAAAGCTTGCCTTGGCTACCATGAGGCCCATTCTCAAAATAAATGAAAAGGAAAGAAGGGATGGAAGGAAGGTGGGAGGGAGAGAAGGGGGAAAGACAGAAATAAAGGATGGAGGGAAGCTCTTAGACCCTATAAGAAGATGCCTAGCATCCAGAGCAGCTGGAATAAACTGGGATGCTTGAGTAACTACACTGACTAAAGGGGGTGGGCAAAGAGAGGGAGAGAGGCAGAAGGGGAGAGGGGGAGTGA
Source organism: Onychomys torridus (assembly GCF_903995425.1). Taxonomy (NCBI): domain Eukaryota; kingdom Metazoa; phylum Chordata; class Mammalia; order Rodentia; family Cricetidae; genus Onychomys; species Onychomys torridus. The sequence goes on along the minus strand of NC_050456.1, from coordinate 22,271,052 downwards.
TGGATATGATGTAAAAAGCACACAACTTTGCTATCATTAAGTCATTGACACTTGGAATTGCCTGTTCAGCAACTGGACTATTCTAACATAGTTGATTTCTAAGAGAAATCCACAGCCCACAAAACCTCAGCTGTTGCATGAAACCCTTTCATCCCTGTCTTCCTCAATGCCTAGTTAACCCCACCCCTGCTTTTTTTCCTTTCAGTATACTTCCTAGAACGATTTCCACCATATTAATCCTTGTTCTTCCTGGCTTACTGCTTCTGCATACATTGTACATCATGTAGTAAAGCAGCCCCTGCCTGTCTCCAGCTGACAACAGTCACCACAATCGTTTTCCTGTGCCCACAGCACTTGGTCACATCTCTCTATCCATCTATAACTGGTTATGACTCTGTCTTCATGTTGATTTTATCTGTTACCATGTATCTCCATTTATGTTTGTTCCATTAGATTATGAACGCAATATGAACAAAGATTGGGTTCCCTGTTTCCTTTGTAATTTCCTACATGCCTCATAGACTGCCCTATGTTGTCAGTGGTTCATAAATGCAGCTAATTGAAGTTCAAACTTCTACTCAGACACTTGCATTAGATGTGGAAGCATTCACAGAGTCTGCGTCTAAAACATAAACACAAATACAGTCTGACAGCGGCACTCTCCTCTATCCAGCAATATCAGGGAATGAACTAGCCTACAGAGTTAATCTTGCAGTCAAATATACTGCAGCCAGAAGGAACATAGAGGTAACCAAAGATTGCACATTTAGTGTGCATCTGAGCCTGAAATGTTCTCCAGGAAACGGTATGTTGGTGATAGTTATTAAAATAGATTTCAACTAGACTTTCAGCTGCAAACAAAATTCAATTAAATCTAGTATAAATTTGTTTAACACCACTGATAAAATATATATATTTTTCACAGAGGTTCTACAGACATTCTTCAGATATCATTAAATCTAGTTGCTCCAAACTCTCTTGAAATTCAACTCTATTCCACAGCACCCCTTCACCACCTCTGCTCCCCAACCCCAGTACAGGGTGGGGTTCTCTGCTGTGTATGGTAGGGCATGCATGTCAGTTATAGAATCCCTCATAGTAGAGGGTAACTATGAGCCTTTCTATCTGCTTCAGCCCATCCTACCACAGACACCTTGGGAACAAGCACTGAACTGCATTCCTCTGCAAACCCCAGAGACTTCGTTGTTGTCATAAACACTGTTTTTATCGCTAACATCAAACTTCTGATCTAAAGAAGCTTAAAGAGCAGAGAGAAAAAGGAAGAGGAAGAGGAGGAGGAGAAGGAGGGAGAAGAAGAAGAAGAGGAGGAGGAGGGAGAAGAAGAGGAGGAGGAAGCGGCAGCTAAGTAATGTGAATGATAAGTAATACTAAGACAATATCAAATTAATTAACAAAGTTGCATACACGAATAATTTTTTAAATGTGTGTGCGCAGTGTGCACATGCATATGTGTCTGTTGTGTGTGCACTGGTGTATGTTTGTGTGCACGTGTTCATGTACATGTGGAGGTTAAGTGTCTTCCTCTGCTGCACTCCACCTTACAAAGTAAGAAGGAGTATCTCTCTGAACCTGGAGTCTTCACTTGGGGCTTACCAGAAAACCACAAGGATCCAAACATCTCTGCCTCCTAGTGTTGGGAGCTGGCACTGAGGGCCTTTCTCAGACTGTGGCTAGACTTGACAGACAGAACAGCTTTGGACAAAGCGAAGTATGGTAAAGACATACATTATCTCAGAGGAGCAATAATCCCCCTAGGTAGACAAGGCAAAGGAGGAAGGAGAGCAGCCAGGAAATTGGGACATGGGCCATAACTATGATGGCAAAGGACTTCAGTGAGAAGCTGGAGCCCTGGAGTTTCATCCGTACACAAGGGGGAGCCATGAAAGTTCCCTTGGCTTATTTAGACTAAGTCACACTTCACCCAATAGGAAATTTTTCCTTCTAGAGTGAACAGATGGGTGTGTAGCATCTCTCACTCAGGCATGTACCTGGTACCCAAACACTGTCATCATCCCAAATGGAACCCCTGTTCTCATATAAACAGTGACATTCCTTCTTCCCCTATCACCTAGCAACCAGCAACCTGACTTACAAAGTTTTGATGAGTATGTATGTGTGTGTGTGCATGTATATCTTGAGTATTTCACATAACATACAAACCGCTGTTTGTTTTCCTCACTTAAAAACTGTTTTTGTATCAATACTTTATTTTTAGTGACTGAATAATATTCTATTGTATGCATATAACACACTGTATTCATCTGGTGGCAGCCTTTGTGCCTTTTTATTTTTTTAACCTTTTGGCTATTGAAAACACTTCTACTGTGAACAGACATGTATTTTTCTAAGTCTAAAGTTTTTACCTACCAGTAAAAGTGCTGGATAATATGGAAATTCTGTGTTTTACTTTTTACAAAACCACTCAGCTGCCTGCCACACGGGCCAAATCCTTTTGCATTCCCCACAGTGTAAGCTCCAAAGCAGGCTGTGACAGGGAAAGAATGAGGCAGCTAAGTGGCCATTCAAGACGTCTAGATGAACGATGGCCACCCAGAGCCAGGACCAGGTGGTAGGACGCAGGGAAGATCGGAATGAAGGACACAGGGAGACAGGAAGGGCACAGAAAGAGGAGTCAGCAATGGTCTGAGGCTTCCAGCTGCAGTAACTGAGTCGGTGGTTCAACCCTCAGGAAGTTACGGCACAAGATACAAAGTCAAAGGGGCGGATTTGGAAAAACAGGGCATCTCTCAAAGAGCATCAATGGGCCATGAGGAATTGTGGGAAAGCAAGGAGGTGGAGTTCCCAGTTTAGCCAGGATTAAGACAGAGATGGGAGCTGAAGACAGTACAGCGCAGAGCTTCTGGGTAGGGGAGACTTGGAGCAACAGATGGGGCTGGAGAGCAGTTAAGAGAAAATCACAGATAGTTCAAGCTGAATGAAGATGAGGAGGGAAGGGCTTGCAGAGAGCTGTGGCTGAGTTTGCAAGACCCAAAAAGAAGATTTATAGGTTATTGACTGGAACCTCCTCTAGACAGGATGGGGACTGTCATGGTTAGTTTCTCCATGAGCAAAGCACTCAGTAGAACTCTGCTAGTTTAGACTGCCACACACTGAAGCATCTCTGTGGATACCATGTTTACATGCATCATCGTCTTTTACCCTGTGGGAGTTGCGTACAGCATTATTTCTCATTTGCCAATGATATTCTGAGACTTAGGAAGGTCAACTTGCCAAAATCTCAAAGCTAGTACTTCCTTTTGAATCAACCCCTGCAGCTTAAGGCATTTGTTTCCCGGGGGTTTCTGGCAAAGCAAAAAATGTTTCAAAGAAGATGGGACCCCAATTTACAGAACTCAATGTATTTAAATATTTAAGGTATAACTACTAGCAAGACTATCCACTTTCTCCTAAACACTGAAGGTTACAATAGTTAGGCTGTCTTGTAGACTCCACCCACAACAAGTTTTCCTTTTTACAGAAACATTTCATTCCTTTACATTAACATTTTAATAAAAAATAATATTTTGTCCTCTAATCATTAATTTACAAGGGTTTAGTATATTTAATTATTATAGTTCTGGATCTGTTTGGTTTTTTGTCTTTTGCTGAAAGATAAGCATGAGCAGTATTAGCCTCTCTTAATTCTTGTTAACACCGTATTAATTTAATAGGCCGGAAGTCAGTCTGCAAGTCTCTGTTCTAGGAGATAGAATAGCAGGTGCCTTGGAACGCCACAAGCATCTGCTTTATTTTCTCACTAGTGAACATTAGAAACCAATGCAAGCATATGTATGGGAATGATATTCAGGGATTCACAACACAATATTTCAATCAGAATGACAAATCACTTCCTCTCCTGGTCCCCCATCCACACCTGCCTCCCCTTCCTCCTCCAGTAATCACCAGACTGACTCTCACGACCTTTGAACTCGCCAAATCCTGAGGAGGGCTTCTCTGCAAATTTGCTGCTACCTTTTTCCCCGGGGCAGAAAGCAATTAATTCGACTTAAAATTCTCTTCTTCAAATTCCTTCTGGATTCTGATAAGCTAAAATCCTGTTTATGTAAACAAAAGTGCTTAATTAATCATGTGGAAATGCCAGAAGGAACTGGAAAGATTTCCTGGTACCATTTCAGACCTCGCCATCAGCCAGCATGTGACGGAGCATCCTTGAAGACACCAGGTTCTTCCAAAAGGCAGCAGCATTAACTTTCTTAATGCTTTTATTTCATTTCAAACTATCTCGCTGCGAGTTAAAAATGAAATCCTGTACAAGTTAATTAGAGAATCGTCCATTTACAGTGGGAAACTGAAAGTACCATCAGTGAAACGTGGAACTTCTACCCTTTAATTGGGAAGCAGGCCTTAGTCGGGCTGACAGAAAATACAAAGTGGTTATAAAAGAACCTTCTGCCATCTATGACGGCTATGGAATGGAGTGGTCGTTTCTGGCACAACATCCTCTCACTGTTCAGTTGGCTCAAATTGCTCTCCGGTTCTCACCGGCTTACGCCTTCCCACCCACAGAGCTGGGGTCTACCAATCCTTCTAGAATGCCTTACTTCCTTGGGGTTCTTGACCTGGCTCCTCAGCAGCCTCCTTGCAAGTTTTCTTCTGATTTCCTTCTTGGAGTCCGTCCTTGCTACTGTCGAGCATCTAGGACTTGTCAATCAGTAACCTGCATTCATTTTCTTGTCTCTCACACAAGCTCCAGCTCTGTTAGGGTCTAGGGGCATGTCTACCTCACTAGGGAGAGAGACATCAGCATAAATGCAACAAGGTCTTAAGAGAACCCAACTTGGGGTTGGGGATTTAGCTCAGGGGTAGAGCACTTGGCTAGCAAATGCAAGGCTCTGGGTTCGATCCTCTGCTCCAAAAGAGAGAGAGAGAGAGAGAGAGAGAGAGAGAGAGAGAGAGAGAGAGAGAGAGAGAACACCCAACTTTTCCATAGCTAACCAGCCTTTATCTCAACCTCTGTATTTGATCAACATCACCATCCCTCTGGACACATAAAGCTGTGGATTCCTGCTTCATCCTGAACTTAATCTTAGTTTCAAGTGTTTCCTTCTAAGTTTTCGAGACATACAGTAGTTATTTATCTTTGTATGAAGTTTTAACTAGTTTGTGCCATGATATGTCTAGGCAAACATGGCTGCTGCACCTCACAGGTTCCCGACTTTCTCCATACAGTACTTCTAAAGCAGTTGTTACTATAGTAATTTGTCTGCCCCAAGTGTAAAGGCAGGCTCCGCTGCAGGTGTGGTTCTGAAGCCAGCGGCATGCAGAGAGCCGGCCATTGCCAGTCATCTCTACAATGACATCTCTAGACACTGCCAGTACCTGCTAAACAGTGGCTTCTGGAGATTAAACTGGCTTTGACATGTCTACCATGACAATAACATGTCAGAGCAGAAAGAGGTATCTGATAGAGACAGAGTGGTCTCTAAGCCATCAAGATTTAAGAATTTCTTGATAACCTGAAGAGAGTGTGCGGCACAAAGAGTCCCCTTAACTGTAAGAATGATTTGAACATGAGAGCAGCAGAGATAAAGGCTGTGTTTCCCCCTCTCTACATGACTCAGGGAGGATCAGCCTTAGGCAACAACCACTGAGGCTATGCTGACTGCCAAGTACGCATGCAGCTGGGGAGACCTGGCTATCTCAGCTATCCAGCCACCCTATTCTAACTTCACACTCCCTAGACACCTTCAGAGTACAATCCCGAACCTCCATGTTAGAGGGAATGCCGAGGAATGGAAAAGGCAAGCATTCCATCTGTGTGACTGTGCTTTTCACCATAAATGAACAACGCAATATTCTGATTTTACCACGCCTCATGAACATGATTAATGTAAGTCTATTCAAGAGAGGCAGATCTGCCCTGCGACTCCTAACATCACACTTCCGAGTCAACTAGGCTAAGTGGCCCACTTAGATTGAGTCATATCACTAAGGCAGCAAAGCACCTGCCTGTGAGACCCAGAATGTTTTTAACTAACCCTGAACAATATTTTGTGACACTGAATGTGTAGGCAGCATTTATAATCCAAATTGCTTTGAGTGCGCTGAATAGCACAAATGAAGAAGTGGGCTGTAACTATCGCTGATGGGAGGGAAGTGTGTTATCTTTATTATTTGAGAAGCCAGGGGGAAGACTTCTACCTTCAATTGATCTCCATTGACATTATAAGGATATAAACAATGGTTTAAAAAAACAGTACCTCATCTAAATGATTTGTATTTTAAACCCAGAGACTAATCCTCCAGTGAGTACTTAAAAACTATATTCCTAGTTTTAACTATTTCCCTATCGGACTAGATGGTCACACTGGTGGTCCTGTAGAGTATTGAGACGTGCCAGCACCACGCATTGAGAGTAGTGAGGAAAAGCAGCATTTCCACTAATCAAATCGAAGAGTTCAGTACACCCTCATTAACTTACTTGGAAATTTTTAAGCAACAAAATGAATTATGTCTGCTACTTCTAAATAATTAGAATGCTTCCTATTGTGCCTTATGGCTTTAAAATAATTACAGCTAGTCAATAATAGTCATTTAAAATGTAATGAATTGATGGCTAATCTACACCATCATTCAATCATTCGACAAGCATTTGCTTATCACATACATTCAATTATTTTCATATTCTGGATTAGTCTGCAAATATTTGGGTTTCTGCCATTTCCATTTTTAATGGGAGCCCTCAGTCTCAAAATACACAGTGTGAGACTCATCATCTTCTAGTATAAATCTGCTACTTTACCTACATCCTCCATTCCAGAGAGGAAAAGTACAGTCCAACGAGTCGGACTAGCCTGTCATGGCTCCTGCCTTCACTCCCACCCCTCACGTCCCATAATTAATTGCTGTAGGTTTGCCTCCTGTTGCCTGTCAAGCCCATCTCTTTGCTCACTGCTCTAGACAAGGCATATTTCCTCCCCAGAGAGCTGTAGTGTTCATGCCCTGATGTTTCCTGCCTCTGAGCACCCCCCTTCCATCCTCTTTCATATCATCAATGGAGTTATCTTGTTAAAGGCCCTATCTTGCTATCTCACACCCAACAATCCTTTCAGCTCCTTCAGTTCAATTCAATTCTCGAACACAATAACAGAAAGTATACGATGAAGAGCAAAATCCATGAAGTGAAATGCAAGATTGAAAGCCGTCTCAAAACAAGGCTTTTCCAGTTCCCCTTCCTGCTATCTGACCACCTGTATCCGGTGACAACATCCTGTGTAGGTGTCTCTACGGCTTTTCCCATTCTGTGCCTTTCCTCACTTTATCTAGAACTTTATCCTCACTACTATCTAGAACTCTCTCCTCCTTCAAGACTCAAAGGGTACCCTAATCCCTGACATCACATCTGGGGTCTGCACAGTCCAGCTGTACATCACCAGGCTAGTCCAGGACACATATCACATCAGTCACCTCAGTTACTCTGGACATGTATCCATCTCCACTCTGTATGCCCACATGTAGACAAGGACATCCCAGAAGTGTGCTGTTTTATCTAGTTCACCTGCCACCTCTAGCCACCAGCCCAGTGTGTATTATACAGCAGGTGCTCAATCAGTGCACACAAATGACTAGATGACAGGGAACCAGGGAACAACCAACTACAGGAAAGTCTAAACGGAAAGGCCTTCTAAAGGAGTTCAAATGTGGTTTCTGGGAGATTAAAATCCAGAGAACTTTTCTGTATCAGAAACCCAGAAATAACAGTGGTAGGACAATAAGGACAATAGAAGAGCACATGTCCACTCCATGTAGCTGCCACTGTGCTTCCACTCTGATTGGTGACATCCCAAGATGACGACACAGCACTAACTGTCACCTCCAGAGTCCTCAGAGAATAGTATCACACAAATACAAAATGTCACCGGTCTTCCCCGACAGTAACAGACTAGTTGAAAGTCAGCATCCCCAACATGTTGGTGGGTTGCTGCCATCCATTTACATTATTGCATTTTAATCCTTACTTTAAAAAGTCTTGTTTCTCATATCACATAACAGAATGATTTAGAATTCATAACTGAACAGTAAGGAAAAGTGAGTCTTCTTTGAGAAGTGGAAAAACCAATCTTGCAGAGTGAGGCAAATCATCTCTGCAGTTACATGCCCACCAGGTGATGTGGCTCACTGAACAAGGGAGGCATCGTTCTGATAACCAAAGTCTCCTCTGTGCTATGAACAACTACACAACACCCAAATGCTCTATAATATATCTACAAAAACTGCAAATCCTTGTAGAGGAATTATTAACTAATAGAAAAACATGTCAGAAGGCAAAGATTACTAAGTAGTAAATGTCTGCAATCTGTACCTCAGCTGGAATGTACTCAGAAACATCTCTAAGTTATCCACTTCACCCTCTACATCGACAAATTTCTTCCATTTGGTTCTTGTACTCCAGCAGCTATGTCCATGCCCCCAAGACAAAAGCACCCGTGGGCACACCCCCAAGTCCACCACCCAGTCCACTGTCTCCATGCTACTTCTAAATAGCTCCATTTCCTGAAAGCATATCTAAACATCACAGGGAAGTTGACTTTTGGCAGCTTTCATCAATCCCAAGACTTCCAGGTCTCATTCAGTGAGCAAACCTGCCCTTCTCCCAGCTCCCCTCTCCAGCCCAGGAGCTACAGCCATGTGAGCTGACACAGGACAGAGAGGCAAAGTACTTTCTCCACTTCCCCATGCTCAGCCCATGAGGGCCGGCCACCATTCCTGTCTTCTTGTCCTTTGTGTTTAATGTTTTTTTCTTCCCATGTGAGCAGAAATCCTTTGATCCATTCAGACAGTTCTTGGTACACACAGCTTTACCAAAATGATTAATTTTTCAAGTCATACTCTAATAGAAAATAACAGATACTATAACTCTTAATATACTGGCAATATATCACCAAAGCAATGATTTCTTATAACTCATTTCTGGTTTGAATTGTTTATATATTAGCATTTTGATGTATTTTATTGAACTTGTATTTGTTGACATTTTTTTAAGAATTTCCATTTTCTCCTACTGATATGGAATTAAGTGTGGAGGTTAGTAACAATAACTAACTTTATCCAGATATTCACAGGCTAAAAAGCAAAAATAAGCATTTTTTTCCTATGCTGAACCATGGACAAACTGTTTACACGTTATCCAAATATAGGAAATGCTAGGGAATGCTCCAAATTAAGTCCTGGTAAGACCTAATAAGGACAAAAGGCAGTTAAAGGTATTTTGTGTGTACTCCCTGAATAAGAATTATATAAGTGTACAAAATTTAACTATCTAAACATCAAAGATTTAGTACTTAAATTTACAACCACAACATCTATAATTTTTCCAAAATTTAAAACTCTGTGCTATCCTACTGTGGTTATTGTCATCAATTATTACCACATGCTTTATACAGACCACAGCACACTGTTCTGTTTCAGAAAACAAACAAACATTTTTTTTAAAAAAATGCTACAATACTAATGTTCAAAGTATGATTCTCATTTTGGCACGCCTCTAATGGCCTGTAAAGGTCTGTCTGAACTTAGCTCCTATGCTCAGGGATCGCCCATAATTTTTAAATCCACCCTGGAAAATGTAACGTTTTTGTCAAGCAGCTGATGCTTTGCACACGCTGAACCGGGCTGAGCATTCCTTCGTCCTGATGTCATGGGCCAGCATTTGTCTCAGAAGACATCTTTTGTAATTTCAACCAAAAGGCAAAAGAAATCAGAGCTGTGAACAGGCAAGGGGGGGGAGGGGGGTCTGGGGAGGGAAGCTACTTTAGAACAATTCACTCTAAAGCGTTCTAACACAAACCTGTATATTTTTAGTCACTCAACACGCACACTTTAACACAAAGCCTTCCGACTTTTATAAAGTATTGTGTGTATTTTCAGACTGTTGGTTTTTAAAGTACTCGCTGCGTTATGGTAATGTGTCACAGGGAAGTTAGCTATAGTTTCATGAAAGACGTTTTCATCCCTGACTGGCATCTTCTGAATAGCTGGGGCCCGGGCACACCGCTCTTCCCTGCAAGGCCCTCTGCGCAGAGAACAGTGCTGCATTCATAACTTACTCTTGGCCCCGCGGGGCAGCGCACAGAAAAGCCTCTCTAGCCTAACGGGTTACATCACTGAAAAGTCTTCCATTTGGTCTAGGTGAAAAACATGAATGCATGCCTCATTCATTTCCCCACCTTAAAAAAAAATCAAGTAAAATCATATCCACTCTGGAGTGAAAGACCTGCATTCCCACAGACTGGCTTGGAAAAGGAAAAAAAATTCCAACCCTGCTCTTGATTCTTGGCAATGCTGCCACAAACTTCCTTAGCCCACTACTCAGTCCCTTCAGAACAATTGTTATTACAACCCGTGGCTCCACTATATATGCCCAATAATACATTAAAAGGAACCTCATTTTTTCTGTAAATTGATTGGTGCTATTATCACTTTTAGATTTAGGTCACACTTTTTAAAAATATACTGCCATGCAGTCATGGAATCAAAACCCTCACCCTCTCCACTGACCTCAGCACCATAAACTAGTGCAAACAGATGGCCCCAAGCCCTTGCCCTGGCTCCAACGCTTCCTGATGGTCAGAGCAAATCAGGCCCATCTAACACGTCCCTGAATGTGCCAAATATCTGTGATTCCTTACAAGGTAGGCACCGGGTAGTCTAGCCAAAATATTTTATATTGAACAAGACACTGTCCCCTTTCTCCTTATTAGCATATGTCTTTCTTGGCCGAACCAGAGTTAATGGCTTCAGAACATTCCTACCTTTTTTCCTAAAATGTAAGTTCAAGTGTGAACACGTTACATTTTGGGGGCAGAGGGGAAGCCTACTGGTCCTATGCTCTTCTCTAAGTCATACAAATGGAAGTGGGGAGTGTAATGCCAGACCCCTGGTTGTGCTTTTGAAAGTGATGCCAAATGCCCCCCAAACTCTAGCTACACAGAGATAATCTGAAAGGACACAGCATTCCACAGAGTTCAGAAATCCTCAGTGAATTAATTCCACATCGACTCAGGTAGCTGTGACAATGTCCATTCTCTGCCCTCTCTACTGTCTGAATGACAAGGGGAACCCACGTCAATTATGAAGCATCATGGGCTTTTGTAACTAATGACTCACTCAAAGCCCTTTATAACCTTGATGGTGTCACATCATCTGCACTCACCACCATGACATGACAGAACTTTATAGTTTCTCCTAGGCCATGCCCATGCATGACAGAGAGCTAGCTGCTGACATCCAAGACCCCTCTGTTTGAGGCCACAACACCCTTATGAAACACACATAGACACTGACTGCTTATCCTCCTGTGAGCCCTGGAGGCTGAGGTCTACTTCTGCTTTCTTTCCTCTTCCAGACCATGCCTTCTCTTGGGAGTTTAGTTCCATTTCATTTGTTTAATAAACATAATCCTTAATGGATATACATGAAAACAAACAAACAAATGAAAAAACTTTCTCAGAAAGCCTACAGCGAAAATTCCCAAAGAATCTGCAGTCTAAAAGAAGCCAAATGCCTTTTCTAAACAAAATATGAATCTTTCGCATTAGATAAATGCTGCAGAAGACAAGCATAAATATTAATTCCCTAAATACTGAAAGTTATGGTTTGCATAGGAATACCTAGTGATGACAAGGTTGATTCTCTAAGCAGAGTTCCCTTATTTGTATAATGTGGATGTCTGTGTCCCATAAAATAAACAGAAAAACTCAATATATTCTAGACTGCATTGTTGTACTTACCCAAACCTTACCTAAATTACATGAAAATAAGGCACTGAGATCATGAAGACCTCGGTTGACAAGCTCACCAATAAGATTGCCATCCCTTTCCATTTTCTTCATCAATAGAGTCGTTTAGCTGATGGAGAGCATAGCTCGCTAAGGCAGTGTATCCTGACATGTCATGCCATATGGCCCTCATAAATAATACCTAGTCATAATTATCATAATTTAAAGAACTCCCATTAAGAGGACATCGACTTAAACTGGTCCTCAAATTATTTCTATCCTTATGCACATTATACCCTTAACTTAACTGGTCTGTGAGGTTTACATCAAATCAGAAAATCCCCTCTGATGAAATCATCTTTAGCAATAAGATCCTGAGCTTTGGAGCTTCTCAATGACTAGGCTGGAGCTGCAGACTTAGAGGTCACTCCTCCACAATCTCGTTTAGAAGACAGGGCAAAAAAAGTCACAGAAGATTCACATGACTAAAGATAATTAATGTCAACCATTTCCACCCTGTGAAAGAAAATGGGTCTTCTGTTCAGAATGAACAATAAGGACATTATTTTGGTTCCATTGTGTTTTTTGAAGGAGTTCCCATCTCTAAAATGCCCATATAAATGCAACAGCAGTATTTCAGCTATCCAAGTGTTACTCAACTCACTGATAATGCTGGTAGAGAATATTTTGTGAATGTCTCAAGACCAAAGCTGCTTTCAATCTCATTTCCCTTCAGAGCACAACCTAAGAACAGCTTATGGAAAGCTGAAGGGTAAATACTTAGAAAGTTATTCACCTGTGATGGTCATCTCCAAAGATCGATGAAGGAAAATATTGATAAAAGAATGCTAGTTTTATGCTGTAGTTTATCATCCCTGTTTAGACATCAAGTACTATTTGGATATCTTCTCATTATGTGAACATTAAAAAGCCAACACGAGATTTCCATAAGTACATCACTCTGATCTATTCAGAAGGCACATGAGGAGCAGGATGAGAAGAACTCTCACTCTATTTTTCTCATATCAAATTCTAAGGTACAGCAAGGGTTAAAACCAAGCAAAAAACCAGCCTCGGTGACTCATGCCTATAATCTTAGCCTGGGCTCTGCTGAGACCCTGTCTCATACAATAACATCAAATACAAAAAAAGGAAAAGAAAATCAAACAAGCCCAAGATTAAGCCATTAGGGTCAGCAAGATGGCACAGCAGGTGAAGGAACTTACCGCCACGCCTGATGGCATCAGTCTGATCCCAGGGCCCACATGGCGGGAGGAGAGGACCAACCACGACAAGTTGTCCTCTGACCCCCACAAGCACCACCAACATACACACCTCCCTCAAACCACAACCCTCTGTGCATCTATCCACATACAGAATAAGTAAATCAAAATTTTAAGAGAATGAGCCACAAGAAGAAGCACCAGGGTTACGTCTAAAAAGTACAAGGCTCACTTGCAGAATGAGCTGATAATTGTATATAATATGCTATGTATACATCTAGTCAGGCCTCATTTATGAAACCAAATGGTATTAAGTACCTTTCCTTCTGAACTTTCCCGTACAATACTTAATGACTCTAGTTCAATCACTAAGCATTTATAAATATCTAAATACAGCATGGCACTACTAACTTTCAGCCATTTCTAGGTAAAGAAGCTTGGCATATATCATATAGCTTCAATCCAAAAGCCAAAATAAATAGCAATTGGCAAAAGCTTTAGCAATGAACACTGGCATATATTTTTTCTCTTTCTTCAAGAGAAATTTTGCACATAATTCTATTGCAAATATAAAAAGTAAAGGCAAACCTGTATTCATTTTGAGAAGATATTCATTTTAAAAAAAAATGAATTATTTCATGTAAGTGAGTGGCCTGCCCCTGAAAATTAGTAACATAAACAGTGGACTGTAATAAAGCACTCCATCAGAATACAGTACCCATATACACAATTTGGTGAAATAATATGTAAAAGAATTTCTAGAGCTTAAAGAAAAATACAAAAAAAAATCTACCTTATTTTTATTCACTTATCACATACTTCGTGGAAAAATGCCCACTGCCCAGTTCACATGCTATGCTGGACAGATGCAAGGCTTTATGCAAAATACAATTGCAGAAACTCAGAAGCTGCTACCAAAAATACTGCCAAGGTTAGTACACATAACACATATAAACTAAGGAGCTGACGGGTGTTGTGTCGAGTGCAGCTAGAGACGATTTGAAGGGACATCTTAGTTGGGGATTTGAGGACCTAGTGATTTATATTGACAAAGGAAACCATCAGGCAGGTAGAATGATAAAGTAGAACGTTCTGAAGAACCCTCACCCCACTTTTAACTTCTTAAGTACCAAGGCCAGAGCCGGGAGGAAGACAGGAAACAGAGTGGGCCAGGCCGAGCACCGCTATTTGACACGTTAGAAATGGATGAGGTCACACAGGAAGAAGGCGGGAAGGGCAGAGGAAATGGCTTGGGATTGTCTGCACTGGTGCAATGCAGAGCTGGATGCACAGGAACTGCCTCACCCCAAGACTGAAGCAAGAGGCATGCTGTTCTACAAATGCAGTGTCTATGGGTTACCTTAGGGAATCTCTGGGGCTTGGCTGAAAAGCTCAATAGAGGTTGTTGTTGTTGTTTTTTTTTTTTCTGTTTAATCAGTAACTTCCTGAGTATTTTTCTAAACCATTATTTTTCAGTAAGAATAAAGCTTAAATGTAATTTTAATATAAAATACAATCTACAAAGTTCCTGAGTAAACTTAAAAATTATTAAATGGCTTCTTCCACATTTCACTCCAGAGATGGATTCATTTCATTTCCATATTAGATTCAAAGCTCACTTTTCATAAACGAGCCTCAAGACTCCTGCTCCCCTTACAATGCCCTTCAGACAAAAGGTGGCTTTTGCAAGTGCGAAATATGAATGATTGTCATCACCATCATGTTCATTGTCCTGGGCATATGAATAGATTTGGCGTCTGGTGGCTCTAAGATTTTACCACAGCAGGTTGACTGGGTTAAGAATCTAAATTAGTAAAGTAATATTTCAAAGGAATACTTTGAACCATCGTGACATCCAAGAGGAATAATGACTGCCTGGTGAAGGGACCAACCCCGGAAGCAGCTCCCGGCCCATTGCTAACTCTGTAGACAGTGGCTATAGGTTTTCCCCTTGTTCTTCGCTGTGAGCATATGATAGCAAGAGTCACTACAAACAGGTCACAGCGCTGAAGAGCCTAGCCGTTTGGAAGCTCGTGTGTGTGTGTGTGTGTGTGTGTGTGTGTGTGTGTGTGTGTGCAGCTAAGAAAAAAATTAAATTGAAATATTATTTTCTAAATACCTTCCACAACATAAGTGGCCTGTATCATCTTTCAAATTTAGAGATCCTGGCCTCGATTCAAATTCATGGCAGTTATAGAAACCAATGTTCCGTGCCTTGGTTCAGGTGGCAAGCATTAAATCTTTTTCCGGCTGTCATGCAACAACAACTTTAATACGAATTAGCACTGCCAAACTCAGTTTCCTGGGCTCCCAGGTCCTTGATGCTAGTCTCTGAATTTTATTCAGACTATGAACTGTGTTGTGTGCTCTTCCGAAAGCATAGACTTTGAGAAGAAAAACCTAAACAAAATACAATTTAATTACTCCCAATTCAGTAATCTAATCTACAATTCACCACACACAAAAAAATTAATAGTTATATCATATGGGAGAATATCCTTACATGCAAATTCCAATCCGAAAGCTGCAGTCCTCTCTTCAAGCTGTTTACATTGAATAGAAACCTGCCAATCAACATGAACTCGAAACATAGTGCCTGCGTTTCTGAGCCCAATCTTGGCGAAGTTCACGGGCCTGGGAACAAAAGACAGCACTACCTCTTGTCCAACCTCAGTGAGCATGGAATCAGATGCTCCCACCTCCTCTGGGACGGCTTCCAGAGAGAGCTGTCAGGGAAACATGATTTCAAACCCAGACTGTGTTCCTCCTCTATCTCCTATTGGCTTTGAATTAAGACACCTCAGTGGAAAGAAGGCACAGTGACATGGTAATTTTAGCCAGATACGTGATATGCTCAAAATTGTGACCCTCTGGCCAAATTCTAAGGGTCACAGAAACTTGACCCAGCTGCCTTCAAACTAGCATAACAGATTCCTTCTTTTATTTTAAAAACACAGAGTGGTGACAAGTGAGTTGGCTGACCTTCAACCTAACCTGGCCCAATAGTTACTTTTTCTAAGTATCTACATAAAACCCTACACATCGGGCAATAGATCACAAAAACCTCAGCCTGTGTTGACCAAGTATGTTTACTTTTTCTTGGTCTTCAAAATCCTAGATTTCGCTGGGCGGTGGTGACGCACGCCTTTAATCCCAGCACTCAGAGGGCAGAGCCAGGCAGATCTCTGTGTGTTCAAGGCCAGCCTGGGTTCCAAGTGAGTTCCAGGAAAGGTACAAAGCTACACAGAGAAACCCTGTCTCAAAAAACCAAAGCAAAAAAAAATCCTATATTTCATATTTTTAGAGTAAAAATTGAAAGAAAAAAAGGTATAAAATTTTTTAGTAAAGAGATATTTGGGAAGATGTCCTTCCTTCCTTCCTTCCTTCCTTCCTTCCTTCCTTCCTTCCTTCATTCATTCATTCATTTATTTATTTATTTTGATTTCTCTGTGTAGCTTTGTGCCTTTGACGCCCTTCCTTTAAATGTTTATTCCAATATAATGCAGAGCAAATTAGGTCTGCACTGTATTGCAGGCTCTGGCTCAAAGGAAGATGTCATAGTAGTGGCCCACCTATATGCATGGTCCTTTGAAATGGCCTCAGATATGTCAAGTGCAGAGTTGATGAGACAGACACGGCTGAGACTCCTTGTGTCACATGACGCCTGCTGCTCTAAAGGACACGATGATGGTACCCACCTCGGGGACGTTAGCAAGTACCAAATGAAGTAACGCGTCTGCCTCAGTGACACACACATACACACAGACCATTGTTTCTGAATCTTACTAAATTGTCACATCCATCCGCTGGGACATTAGTGACATCAGCCCAGGCATCAGGATCTCTATTTTGCTGAGAGCTCAAACAGCTCAAAGCTTGTTTGAGGGTACAGAGTCCTTAAGTGGCAGAGCCTGGAGTTTAGGAAGAAAACAGCTATAAGCAGAAACACGACAATAGTAACTAACCGTGGAGTTATCAAATGCCGTCAATTTGGTGACATCACACTAAGTTCTTTAAGATATCGACCCATTTAATCTTTCTAAAGATCTTAGAAGATTCGCACCATCTCCATTGTGTAGGTGAGGAAAATGGAGCCTCTGGATGCTTGGGCACTTTGAAATGATTCAATAATTCATTCTTACATGATTGTGATATCTCACACGTAGGAAAACCAGAAGGATTCCTGACTTCACAACTTCTAAAAGAATCATAATTAAAGATCACAGAGCCCAGGAAATGAGCCCAAACCAAAATCTAGCCATCCCGGACAGGTTTTCTCAAGATAAGAACAGTCAGCCACTGGAAGGCTTCTCTCACGAGCATAACACAGAGAAGCTGGCAATAGCCTTATACAGAACAGTAACACGGATGCGCAGCCTTGTGTCTACAAGCAACCAAGAAAAGAACACATCTAAGGGAGTGGACACAAGTCCCTCAAATACCAGAGATCCAGCTCCCTCCTAGGAGAACCCTGGGCCTCCCTCCACCCAGCTCACCACCCAGACATAGAAGCCTCCCTGCTTCTGTCCTGCTCTTGAGACAAAGCTCCCAGACATAAACAATGTTTTGCAGAACTATATGGGCTCCACACAAGGAAAATGCAAGGAAAACACCAGACCTATATATACCCCTGCTCACTCCCAAACAGTGAGTTTGGGTTACTTCCGGGTAAGGTGGACTGTGTCTGTTTCTCCTAAAGAGCCAGGGCCCTGTCACTTCATAGGAATAAACTGAGAAGCAGAATATGCCCACACCACCACAGAGCACAGCCTTTGCATCTGAGTCTAGCCTCTACCTTAGCCTATGAGCTGACTTCTGGCAAGATATAATTCTTGCACTCCCTTGAGCCCCCACCTGTGGGTCTATGAGCTAAACAACAGTAACAGCTCCCACCCCCAGAGAGTCATTATGCAGATTAACTTAGACAATCAAGGGCCCAACACAGTGCCTGGCACACTCAGGTTCAGTAAAGGTTACTAGTGGTTTATTACTTTATCCTCCAATCTACCCAGGCCCTGCAACTGTAATGCTGAGCATGCTGGGGCCGGAATTATCACTGAAGTAAGAAAGTGGAGGCTTGGTTTGGTTTGCTTTTACAGTATATACATGTGTCCAGGTTGTGTGTATGTGTGCCTGTGTGTGTCTGTGTGCATGCACATACAGACACTTGGTCATTTATTCATAGGCTTGGGACTAAACCAGGGTCTTGCTGAGCTACATCTCCAGACCCTAGAAATAAACTCTTTAAAACCAAATGAGTGTCAACGCTTCAGACACACTGTCTGAGCTGCACAGCTATTCAAAGATTGGAAGCAGTGATAGGAAAACGCCCAAGTCTGGGTGTTTGTTGTTTTTTGTTTTGTTTTGTTTTGTTTTTTTCAAGACAAGACTTCTCTGTGTAACAGCACTAGTGGTCCTAAAACTCACTTTGTAGACCAGGCTGGCCTCTAACTCACAAAGATCCCTCCCCAATGCTGGGATTAAAGGGGTTAAAAGGCATGTGCCACCAGGACCTATTTATTCAACTGAATAAGTAAGGGTGTGTGTGTGTGTGTGTGTGTGTGTGTGTGTGTGTGTGTGTGTGTGTGTGTGTGTGTGTGTGGAGTGGAGTGTAGGTGTCTGTGTGACATGGTATCTGTGGGGTATGTGTACCTGTGTGTGTGTGTGTGGTATGCATGATATATGGTGAGTTTGTGTGTGTGTATGTGTGTGATACATGTGTGGTATGTGTGGTATATGGTGTGTGTGTGTGTGTGTGTGTTGGAAACAACACTTCTGATTACTAATGGTCTCCTGCCTAGAAACACTAAAAAAAAAAAAAAAAACCTAGGATTTAAAAAAAAAAAAAAGAAGGAAGACGTTTCTGGGTCCTATAGTCTGGTTTAAAGAATTTAAAATAGAAGGAAGCAAAAATCTTGATGCGGCTCCAATCAAGGAAAGTGGACGCTATTCAAATTGCGGGGGGGCGGGGTGCTATTTTAGTTGTTGTCACCTAAAAGTACCTTTTAGAATATGAATTATTTATGAAAATACACTGAAATTTTATTTTACTCTGCATGGAAAACTCCATGGGGAAGGGTCTTCCATGAATACATAAGGAGGTTAAACCCAGGCTGAAAGCCAAAACAGGGCCAGTGCCTGGAAGACCCAGGTCCCTTCATGACACCATGCTGAGTGGCCTCAACTCATCCAACCCTGCCACCAGCTGCCCTGAGAGCTGGACTCTGACCAGAGGACAGTACCTTGATTCTTTTCTGCTGATCTCTTAGTGGGGGATTGTTTAAATAAAGATGTCAGGCCGAATACCCAGCTTAGCCCCACATTCTCACCAGCCACTCACTGCACAGCCCCCCAATCCTCTTCTGTCTTGGGCTCTGCTCTGTGTATATATACCATGGAAAGCGGCATTGAGTAATGTTGATCTCCAAATGAAAAACAATTAAGAAACGGTAAACTCTTGCACACTGCTAGAAAGAAGTATGGATTCAGGCCATGTCAATCGTTTAAAGCAGTGATCTCCAAGCCTCTTTGATCATGCAGCTCTCTCTGTAAAACGGTTTCTAAAACAGGCCTTTCATAGAGGCAGCCAGCTCTATGCCTCAATTATAAATACGCACAACTGCATTAATGCACGTGTGCTATAAAATACAATCAAGAAGTATAAGTTTTAGAAGGAATCAAAAAAGATCCATTACTCCATTTCTGAACCAACATTAGTTTTGTTAAATATTTCCTGGAGAGTATACAACCAACTTTGGAGTCCCGGGATTTGAATCTAGAGCAGATAAGATGCCCAAGACCTAGTCTGAGAACTGACTTATTTCCCCTTAAACCTCACTTCCTGTCTGCAAGGGTTTATCAGAGTAGATTCTGGGACCCTTCTCTGTCAAAAATCATGTAGAAAACAAGTTTCCAATTAGGACTAGATTGATAAAGCAGTAAGTCCATAGACTTTTTGTGTTTATCAGAAACACTGAAAGATATTTCTATGCATTAATGTTGGGAACTGCTGATGTAAATAACCATCAAGACCCGATGGCTTCAGTTCTTCTCAGCCACAGTCCCCAAGATCAGAAAAAAAAAAAAAAGGAAATGTACAGTTACAGTGCTTCTGCCCAAGTACATGTGCATGGATGCTCTCGAGCATGCACACCCCAAAATATGAACATATACCATCACAATAAAATACCTGTAAGAAGAAAATCACCTGTAAGAGACAGATAAGTGGTATAAAAATATTTTTTAAAGGCAGAGGTATTTGTCCTTTCCCACTAATTATAACAGCTGTCCAAACTCTAATATCTGTTGGGGTCTTCTTTTCAACAAAGAACTCCAGATTCTTCAACTTCAAAGTTTTTAATTTAAAGAAATGATATGGAAGGCTGGAGAGTTGGCTCAATGGTTAAAAGCACTGTCTGCCCCTGCAGAGGACCCTGGTTCTATCCCCAGCACCCACGTGGTAGCTCACAGCCATCTGTAACTCCTGATCCAACATCATAAGACTTCCACAGGCACCAGGCATGCATGGAGTGCATAGACCCACACACAAGCAAAACACTCATACATGTAAAATAAAATTTTAAAAAAATCTTTAAAAAATGTAATAAAATGTTTACCTATACAATAGGAATTTAATTTTAAAAAATACAATTCCCTTTGGCTCCAGCATAATAGCTTAATGATTTAAACATAGTAATGATGCTTCTTATAAATCTGCTGGCAATTTCAACAAAAATGACTTTGACAGAAGAAATAACAAAAACAAATTCCTTCTAGAAATGAAAAATAAAAAAAAAACAATGCACACTTCCTCCAACAGAGGCCAGGCACCATGTAACTGCCACTAACAGTTCTCTTGGATGATGACCTGGAGAGAGTCCTATATCCAGATGCCTTTATCCACCCAGAGCCTTAATGTCTGAGTTGTTGCAGTTTTATACTACACTTCTGTTAATGGTGTTCAATGCACAGCTTTTCTACCAACAGTATCTTCTAAGAGACAAATCTAAAGATCATGATTGATCACCTCCTAAATTCTTACAGATCACTTTATTAATCACATACTTCATCAAGATTTATTCTCATAAATAACACTAAAAAAAACATCTTCAGTCTGTTCTCTTGTTTGTATTTCGGTCATGTATTTGCCTCTGATTTTCTCCCCCACCTTTCTATGATCTAGATGATCTTATGATAATGAAAGGTTAGCACCGGCCCTGTTTGGACCATGGAGGCAAAGTCAGTTTGAGGTTTCTGAAAGAGCCTTTTCCTTCTGATAAAAAGAAAACAGCTTGACAGTGGCTGTCCAGCCCCAGCTCCAGACTCTATGCTTTGAGAATAGACACTGGGTTACCACGGGATAAAAGCTCAGAGAGCCATGAGTGAAACCTCTGTTGTCTTTAGGGTTAAAAATCAAGTCACCTGCCTTTGCACTCCAAAGTATTTTAAGAGGCATTAACATCTGCTTAAGCCATTCTGGGCTTCATTCCTTCACTAAAGTGTACAGTTTTCTTTGGATCTTTAGGGCATGGGCTTAGGAATACATTATAGATGTCAAAATCCACAAGCACTGAAATCCCTTACAGAAAACACCATCTACACATCCTCCTGCATATTTAAAATATGTCAATTTAATTGACTGCTTATTATATTTAACCCAGTATAAATGCCAGGTATATTGTTGTTATGCCATCCTGTTCAGGAAATAACAAGGAAATAGATCTATACATGTTCTTTACATATACATGTATAGTACATAAAAGAACATGTATTGTTTTTAACATTTCCAGTCCACAGTAAATTCCTGTAGAACCAGAGATATCCTCCAGACATGAAGGCAGCTGTGTCATCTTCTAGGTCACAGTTCTATATTCAGATTTAAATGTCGTGTAACACCTGAATTCTCTTCTTTTGCTGCTGTACAAAAGCTCTTTGCCTGAACCTGGGAGTTGCTTATCCCAGTCTCATATGTTATTAGTGTCCTCATTTCCAGTGGAAAATTGACCCCCCAGTGTCCCCTTCTGTTCATTTGGGGTTCTACAGAGCATTTGACCAACTGTCTGGCAATCACAGGTGCTCAATTACAAACTCATCCAGTCAGTTAATAATGCAAGATATTGTTCTTTGCCGCTTAGGTGACAACAAATTCCCATGTCTACTCATACATTCAGCCCTGTGGAGATTCTCTCTGTCCATTCCATACATAGAACCACCCATTCACTCCTCTGTACTTACTGATCACGTACTATGTGCAAGACAAATACTGCATACCACAGAACAGAAATCTATTCAATAGAGGTCTTGACTTCAAATATAGTAAATTATGGAAAATAAGATTTCATATAGAAAATGAAAATTCATTCCCTTAATGTATGCCCTGGCTGTTCAGGATGTCAGCACTTGAAGTGGTTGAGTGCAGGTGTCCTTGCTGTAGAAATGACACTCAAAATTCAAAATACAAACTATTTTTTATGTCCAAGCAATAACAAACTAAAAACAAATGAAATTCAAAACGTACATGTCATATGAAATTCAAATGTTCAGATTAGGCCTTGGTGTCTAGCCAGGCTTAGGTTGTCTGTAGGCTCTTCTTTCTCCATCCTGGGATGTGGATTAGACACCTAGTTCCCTCCACAGGAAACAGCCAAGGCTTCAACCCACCAGAGTCCTCTGCCCCAAAGACAACTCCGCCTGTTCTGAACTGAGTATCCCCAGTGAGGATAACACGTCATTGAAAAGGAAGACTGGTTTGAGGCTGTTTTTAAAGGAACACCAATTCTTTGTCTGGGTCTAGAATTAACTCAAGGTAAAAGTTTCCAATAGATGAATGTGTCCTTAGAATGCTTGCTTTAGTCTGCTCCTTCCTAGACACTCTCAACACCTCTTCCCCATATGCCAGGAGGGTTCTTCACCCGCAACTATAAAATCATCCTTCTCATACCCCAGTTCCCCACACAAAATCCACTTGGATAAGCAAGTGGGCAATGTTTGATCAAACTAATTTGCAAGAATGCCTTCAATCCCATTTACCTTTTAGGTGAAAATGCATGTCACCAGGTAAGATGGGATGCATGCTTTAGGCACAGGAGGTGAGTGGGTTTCAACTGAATGGGGTGGGTGTCTTGGTAGTAGACTTCCTCCAGGGCTCTGGTGAGTGGGTTTCAACTGAATGGGGTGGGTGTCTTGGTAGTAGACTTCCTCCAGGGCTCTGTACCACTCTGTGCTAATACTTGTCATCCTAGCCACTCCCCTTCCCCAGCTCACAGTTCTCAATGACCTTTCTAAAAACATCTAGTTCAATGGAACAATCTGAAAGCTTAGGGACATGTCAGAGTGCTGTTTCCCCCTCTACCTGTGGCAAGTTCTATACCGGACACAGCCTGGATTTTAATAACGGGGAGAGTGCGGAGTGAGTGGGGCAACTGGCTGAATTTACTATGGGTCATTTGAAATTAGGCAACCATCTGTACTTACAGGGTTGACTACTTTAACCAAAAAAATGTGATTACAAGGAGTTTAATTTAACTGTTCTTTTATGCTGCACACAGATTTCAGTAAGGGCTGTGGTGGGGAGAGGGAGGGAGGTCAAACTTGTTCTTTAGAAATCTTCAAAGATAACAGTAGAAATTAATTCTTTCTTTCTTTTCTTTTCTTTTTTAAACCAAGATGCTGTGGATATCGCTCTGTGTAAATAAAGTTCTGATTGGCCAGTGGCCAGGAAGGAAGTATAGGCGGGACAAGAGAGAAGAGAATTCTGGGAAGTAGAAGACTGGAGGGGGACACCACCAGCCGCTGCCGCCATGAGAAGCAACATGTAAAGACACTGGTAAGCCGCAAGCCATGTGGCAAAGTATAGACTAACAAAAATGGGTTAATTTAAGATAGAAAAGGTAGATAACAAGCAGCCTGCCACGGCCATATAGTTTGTAAGCAATATAAGTCTCTGTGTGCTTTCTTGGTTGGGTCTGAGCGACTGTGGGACTGGCGGGTGAGAGAGATTTGTCCTAACTATGGGCCAGGCAGGAAAACTCCAACTACACCAAGGAAAGCTTTTCATTGGCAAATAAGGCTTAACAGCATAACTAAAGCATGAAGTTGCTTTGTTTTTGGCCAGTTTTACAAAGGTGCTTGTTTATATTTTCTTTCTTTGTTTGTTTTTACTACATGGGCTATCTCAGGCTAACCCTGAGTTCTGCTGATGCTGTCTGATACTAACTCATAAAGACTGGTGAGGAATGAGTAGACCTCAATCACTGCTATGGTAGAAGATGAAAGTATTTGAGAATGGGCTGAGAAGAAGCACAGTGAGTAAGTTCTTCACCGTGAGAAGTGAGGAGCCACGGTCACAGATTTCATGATAAGCTGAACAAGCAGAAATAATGAAATACATTCAGAAAAAAATGGACATGGGTACCCGACATCCACTGAGGGGGTAATGTGTATAAAAAAAGTAAAATAGAATTCAAAAGAGAACTCACAAAACACCCCTTCTTCTATTTTACTTTTTAAGTTATTTCCCTTTCCCTGCAAAAAAAAAAAAAAAAAAAAAAATAGACATTGTTAATAAATGTTATCCTGGGAAAACTGAAAAGAGCATTATACATATAATTTCCAGTCTTGCTTCTGAAAGTAGATTCATTTCCTTAAAAGATGACTTTGGCAAATGTGATCTTCATGACAGACCTGAGGTGCAGTTGGAAGGGCTATAAAGAAAAACAGACTCATTTCCACAGCGTCCAATCATGGTTAGCAAAGAAACAAGGATGTACTTGCAGGCACTCACTTCTGGGATGGTAAGTGTTTTCTCTGGGAAGGTGTTATCATTTGAGTTCTATCCTGCATAACCCCCAAAATAACCCACCAGTACCTTAGAATGTGATCACCTTTGGAAAAACTTTAAGACACAGTTAAGAAGAAGTCATTAATTTGGGTCCTAAACAATATGGCCCCTGCATATTAATACAAAGGAGAGATACCTGCGTAAAGATGACAGACAGATGGATCCTCATATACACATGCACAGATACAGAATGCCACATGAACATGGAAGTAGTCATTTTGGGTACTTCAAGAAACCAAAGGATTCCAAAACTGTCAGCATCCCCCTGGACACGAAGAGAGAAGGATGAAACCACGGATCCATTGCAGCCTTTAGAAAGAGCTAATCCTGCTGGGTTTTGCATCCTGAACTGCCAGTGTGTCTACAATGGGCCAAAAGCTACATCCATGCTTAAGCTACTGCACAGATGATGCTCGGTTGCAACAGTTCTGGGAAAGGAGCACAATGGAGTCATTATGAAGTTGTCTGAATGTATGTTTTCACTAGCAATAAAAAGAAACGGGAAAAAACAACTCTTTACAGAGGTAAAGGAAAAACTATGAGGCGCTGTACAAAATGGACATGGTACGTCAGGTCTCCGGGTTGGGAAATCAATCAAGCCACAGAGTTTGTGGCTCACAGAAGGGCTGGAGGCAGCAAGAACAAACTGGCAGTGACACTGCACCTCCCTCCAAAAGCTGACATGCGCAGGTGGTGATTTAACCAAACTCTAGTGTGGGCTGAGTGGGGGGATGGGGGAATTGAAAGAAGACTCCAAGTTCAGCTGCTTTGCCACTAACAGGTTTTGATGCTTGTTTATAATTTTCCCAACTTTAAAAGCATTTCATGAATGTCCTAGTAGCTGAGCTGGTAGTTAAAAAATTTTGGCCCTACCCTTCTAAACACTCAAACAACAGTAGAGATTAAATTATTTGAATTATTATTAATTCAAAACATAATTAAAATATTAATCTATGTGCTCTCCATGCTGTGCAGAATCTATGTGAGAGGATAAGCTAATGTCTTTGGTCCTCGGGCTCACTACACTGCCTTCAGCTACCAACCACAAGGTCTGCCTTCAGCCTGATTTAGCTCCCTGACGTCACTGTACCTGGCATCCTTTTCTGAATCACAGCAGAACATTCAGATTTTAAAGTTTCTTTCTAAAAACTTTTCAATGGGTAAATATTTGTGTGCTCCTCTACAAACCAGACTCTTGTGCTTAAAAGCACCACCAGGCCAGAATCTTCATGACACCATTAAGGCTGTATCAGTCACATATTACAAATAGGAGCACTGACGTGCATTTGAATTCAGAATCCTGAGTTTTTCCTCCACTAACAACTGTTTTGTCAGTGTGATGTAACAAACTGCATCTGAATCTGCCAATTCAACTTCTAAAAATCACTACGTGGTATATATATATGATATATATATATATATATATATATATATATATATATATCATATATATATCAGAATGATGATCTAAACTTTTTTTTTTTGTGTGTGTGTGTGTGTGTGTGTGTGTGTGTGTGTGTGTGTGTACTGAGGTGTGCATATGTATGAGTTCGTGGAGGAGGGCACATGTGTGCACATCTGTGTACGTGTGCTCCTGTATCTGGAAGCCCTAGGTTGACATTGGAAGTCATTCTCAATAGCTCTCCATCCTATACTTTGAGGCAGGGTCCTTCAACTGAATTGAGAATTCTCTGGTTCAGTTAATCCATCCAGCTTGCTCCTGAGAGCCCATGTCTGCCCTCTACATGAGAATCACATGTGGGTCGGTCACCTTGCCCTGATGGCATTTACACCAGTTCTGGAGATCCAAACTCCTCACACTTGCACGGCCAGCCCTTTATCCACTGTTGTCTCCTCCGCCAGGAATTCTTTAAAAGGGGTGTGTGTGTGTGTGTGTGTGTGTGTGTGTGTGTGTGTGTGTGTGTGTGTGACAGACAGACAGACAGTACGATCAGTGTTTCTTCAGAACCTTTGGTGATTTAAACATCAGGATTTTCTTCGAAGGACATACTTGTAGTAATCAGTCTCAAGATGGTCCCCAATGATTTCCACCTCTTAGCACTTCCCAGGCTGTGTGCTTTGTTATCTTCCAACCACTAGACCAGGCCTTGGTCTCAGACTAGGGAATATGCTATAACATTTCCAAGATGAAGTTCGAAAAGACCACAACTTCTATTTGGAGATCTCTCTCTCTCTCTCTCTCTCTCTCTCTCTCTCTCTCTCTCTCTCTCTCTCTCTCCCCTCTCTCTCTCCTCTCTCTCCTCTCTCTCCTCTCTCCCCTCTCCCCTCTCCCCTCTCCCTTCTCCCCTCTCCCTCCCTGATCCTCTTGCTCTTTCCCTCCCTCCCTGTCACTCACTCTGATGTCAATCTAGCGCCATTTTGAGGACACTCTCAGAAGGCCTGTGGAGAGACCTAGGAGGTGAGGAACCCAGACTATCAGGAAACAACCACAAGGCAGGCAAGACTATCAACAGTCATATCCACTGAACTATCCTAGAGGTGAGCACTCCACCCTCCATATTTGAATTCAACCTCCTGAGAGACACTGAACCAGAAGCCCCCAGTAGGTGCTGAAAGGGTCCTACCCCTCAGAAAGTCTGTAGCCAGCAAAGGTGGTTAAGGCATGGAAATGCACCATATTAAGCTCTATTGCTGGACTTAGGAAATATGTAATCTCTTATTATGCTCCAAGTATGAAACTGATAAATTAATGGATGAAGTAGAGTTAAGTATGCATGCAAGACATTTGATCACCTCCGTAATTTTAATACCAATAGTCAAATCAAAACATTTGCAGACATTTGCATTTTATAGTAAGTACATTAAATACTTTTAAATAGTCTATTTTTTTATACATTGGTAACTGCCATTTCTTTATGTTTCTCTAATTACACCTTTTAAAATACACAAACCTTTTCTGGCAGAATAAATAGGCTACCTATTTACAATAGAGATGTCCATTAAATCTTTAAGGTTTCCTCTATTCATATGGAATCCTAAATACCTTCATTGAAATAGAAACAGCTCATGTTATACTTAGGGCCTATGTAACAAATGGATTGTTTTTAATTTAATGAAATTGTCAAAGTACTGGAGATAAAGGCTCAGTCATAGTGTCACATATCTGTGGTCTCAGAATTCAGAAAGCTGAGACAGAGGACTGGTTGAGCCCAGGCATGCAAGGCAAATGAGGGGACACAGGGAGAGTCAGACTCAATAAAAATATTTTTAAAAAAGCAATGGTGGCCCACATCCCAGCGGACAACTACATGTCCATGAACACATGGGCAGCCCTGGCTGCCAAGGATTTAAATAAATACATCAATGTAAGTACATGAGATTTGGAGGGAGATGCAATGGTGGGATACTAGATGAGCGGGTGAGCACATATAACCAAGAGACATTGTATACTTGTAAAAATATTTAAAGAACAAAAATTCTGTTCCTTAAAACGTGGTGAGGGAAGAGGGAAAAGCCAGTACTTTGTCCATAAGGACAATGACACCAGTTTCCAACACGAAACGAGGACTCAGAGTCCAGGACACTTGAGATGCAGTCATGGCAAGAAGCCTCCCTAGCTGTGGAATTTTAGCCAGTATGCTTTCTAGACCTCAGAATCGACATTTGAAAATGGCCACAATAATCCCTGACTTGAAAGTAGTTGGGATTAAGGAAAGAAAGAAGTATTATTCTCAGCACAATCTAACTAACATACAGCAAACAGTAAATCAATAAATGTGCATCAAATTTTTTCATGTAGCATGAAGTGAAAAGAAAACTGGAGAGTTGTTCTCAGCTGGAGAAAATATTGTTTTAAATATTACGAGTCATTTTGTCTCCATAGTCTAACCATTATTTCTGTAAATATGATTATGTCAGAATTTTCATCTTAGTATAGAGTTCTGGTACACAAGCAAGAGGGATGGCAAGAACCTGTATTGTTTTGGGGGATCTCTTCAGCCTCCTGAACCAACAACTCCTAAGGGAGGTGTCCTACACTTGGCAGTGGAATTTTTTTAAAGATCTATTTATTTTTATTTTACGTGTATGTGTGTTTTGCCTTCATGCATGTCTGTGCAGTATCTGTGTGCACTACCTGCGAAGAAGGCTTCAGACTCCCTGGAACTGGACAGACAGACAGCTGTAGTTATCACGTAGGTGCTGAGAACTGAACCAAGGTCCTCTACAAAAGCAGCCAGTGCTCATATCCACGGAGTTCTCTCTCCAACTCTTGGAATTTTTGTTTAAGACATAATGGCTCCTAGGAGCCCAAGCATCCAGACATGCAGGAGCTCTCTCTTTTGACTCAGTTGTAAACAGATCTTCAATTGGGTTCCAAAGTAGGAGGTGTCCATATGATTTTAGATACATCTTTGCCCTTTAACCTGCTTCACTGTATTCCTGCTCCAACCTTTACACCTCCAGTATTCTTCCTCTACACTTTCATACCACTTACTAATGTCCCTCCCTGGAGGCATTTCCTCCCCAGACATCATCATCCCCTCCCTACTTTCCTGGCTCTGAAGCTAGAAGATATATATATATATATATATGAGCCTGGGTTACCTCTGTATGTATTTTTCCAATTCCATTCCATTTACCTACAAATTTCATAATTTCCCTTTTGTAGCTAAATATCCCATTGTGTATATGTAACACATTTCATTACCCGTTCAGTAGTTTATAGATATATCTAGGCTGATTGCATTTCCTAGCTATTATCATGAAGCCGCAATGAACATGGATGAGCAAGTTTCTCTATAGGACGATACAGAGTCTGTTGGGGTAAATGCTCAGGAGTGATGTAGCTGAGTCATTCAGTGGTTCTATTTCTAGCTTTTTGAGGAAACTTCATAATGAGTTCCATAGTGGCTACACCAATCTACATCCCCACCTATAATGAATAAGAGTGTCCCTTCCCCACAACCTTGCTGGCATCTGCTGTCATTTTTTTTTTTTAATACTGATCATTCTGACTGGGGATGGCACCCTCCACATTAGCTGGAAGATATAGAGAAATCAAGCAGGAGCTGAGCTAGATACTCCCTTCCTGCCAGCTGGCTTCACCGGTGCTGAAAGTTGCTGAAAGCCTCCATGGAGGCTGCTGGAGGAGAAAGGGCATCAATGACATTACCCAGCTGTGAACTCTATACACTAAAATGCCAACCTTCCAGGGAGTGGTATAATTGTTATGAGGGTAATCAACCCTCTCTGGACGGATCTGAGGCCCACTTATGAGGGATACATAGTAGGTCCTGTAAACCTTGTCAAAAGCCATGGTGGAGAGATCATGGGTTTAGGGGGATTTTACTCCTGTGCTTGGCAAAACGTGCACATCACTAAACTCCCTTCTAAATATTTATGTTTATGCCCATAAACAAATGCTACACTAAGCCTTGATTGCAGAAATTTCTTTTTGCAGGGAACAGTGATGAACGCAGAGACTCATGGCTATTCAAGGTGCTAAATGGTGATTGAATTCTCAGCCCTAAACAGGACACACCACACTCTAAGGCTAAAGAAATGTGTAGAAGAATAAACAGAATGAGTGTAAGCGCTGGAAAATAAGCAAAAAGGCTGCGATATGCTACCTTCAGGGAAGGACAAAGCCATTTCAGTCATGATGCCACAGCAGCCACAATGGCCTGAGATAGGCCAGCATAAGACTGACTCTGTCAATGGTCAATCAAAGATCAATGGGGTGCTCATGGGGCCCTATCACCCCCTGCTGAAATACTGGCTACTGATGAATTCTGGTGGACGGACAGTCATTGTCCTAAGTTGTATAACCCTTAAGGAGCCCACCAGGCTCCAATGAATAGTACCAAACCCATGGTCACACAGACATTCCTGGTTAAGACCAGTGAGTCACAAAACATGACAAAAAAAAGACACTGATGTGGAAAGGGAGCCTGTAGAGAGGAGGAGATGGCAAGGACAGAAGAGAGACAGGAGAAGGCAGAGAGAGTGTATTCAGAATATATTACACACAGGTATGAAATAGCCAAATAATTTAATCAACTAAAAAGAGTCGATTTTTAAAAAAGAATTTGCATTTTAGTTGAAGGCAAAGCTCTGAATATTACTCTAAGTGGTATCAAGAAGGACCAGTGAAAAACTCAGTCTTCCATTAATTAAACATGGCCTCTCCAGCCCAATTTTCTTTTTCCTGTAACATTAACAAAAGTCTTAAGACTGAGGTCAAGGTTACTCATGCCATGCAATTAGCACATCACTTCATACTTTCAGAGAATGCTGGGGTCTACCAAGCAATTCCCCATGCATCGTTTTACTGATCATCTATTAAGTTCACAAACTAAGGGGAATGGACCCTGAGTTTCAAGCGCAAAGTGGACACGAACACTGAAGTGCAGAGCCTAATTCTGACCTCTGAGTGGATCTAGGCACTAATGGCTGCGTGCTCCCCTGGATCAGCCCTCCTGGGTAACACAGCAACGGAATGTCTGGAGACTGGACACCCCAGTTCAGGGCCACCCCAGCTGCTCCCCTCCCAGCCAGCACTTGGTGCTGTTAAAGGCGACCTTGTCTCTGAAAATGCTAGGAACTTGGTTTCAGTTTTTTCCTCTTGCCTGTTTTTGCCTGTGAGTTCCCTCCTCCTTCCCAAGGCATTGTTTTCAGCAGCTCTTTATTTCACTTCAATGTTCTTCCTGCTACCATCTTCCTATCCTGTCACTCTGCACTCCATCTGAAAGCTAATGAGACCAATCGCAACAGTCACCGAAGGGACCCCCTTTGTGCCGTTATTTATTTGTATTCCAAACTGCTGGTATTTTTGAGGCAACTTCTCCAGCCTTGGAAAGTATGCTTTTATCATCAGATGCTACATCTGTCTAGACTTTCAGGCTCAGCAGCTCTCAGTGTTGTGACAAATGCCACTGTGAGGCCCACCTTTAAACAATAAACTGCTTTCAGCAGGAGATGAAGGGTCTCAACTTAGGAGGAAACAGTCCTTTAAATCTAGCATGCGTCCCCCATTGTCCTTCATGTCACGTGTCATCCATAACCTACCGCTGAATAATACCTCTTTACAGGAGCACCATTATAAAAATGATCCCCTTCTTACTATTCTTCACCATTTCTTTTCTTTTCAAGTTAGGGTTTCTCTCTGTAGCTTTGGAACCTGTCCTGGAACTCACTCTGTAGACCAGCCTGGCCTCAAACTCACAGAGATCCACCTGCCTCTGCCTCCTGGGTGCTGGGATTAAAGGCGTGCACCACAACCACCACCACCACCACCACCACCACCACCACCACCACCACCACCCAGCATCTTCAACATATCTTGATGATACTGATTTTTCTAGCTTCTACACAGATACTGTTATGAAGTGCAGGTAGAAATCAGTTAGCTATGAGTACTCATTTCAAACTTCATATTTAATAACTAATAATGAAAATCTAGTCTTTATGTCTTTTTGTTCAAATGTACCCTAAGCAACTACACTGCAATAATACACTTCTCTCCAGAACAGAGGAAATTCTTCCAAAATTTCCTTTCCCATGTCCTCTGCCTCCCTTTAATGCAAGAGTTTCTCACCAATGTCAACAAGCAATAGCCCATGTAATAAAATATTAGTTGATTCGGCTTCCTTATTTAATTGCCTCTTTGGACTTTAAGTACAAAATGATTGGCGCTTGTACTTAATTATTTGCTTCAGACTTTCGCTTGAACTATACTTAGGAAACAGACATCACCTGCTCTTCTGTACCTGAACTTCTGAAGCCCTGACTTTGCTGTCTGCCCTTTTCTATACCACCGAAACAGAGCCTGCCCAAAGGAATCCAAATAAGGCTGTGACTGAGGAACAAAGTCCATGGCCCCAAAAAACTTTGCAATTCCTCACCCATGAACCAGGGATATGGGGTGTTTCTCAGAATTACTGCAGGACAGGATATGTGTAAAGCTGTGTACGGCACCCTAAGAAATCACAGTGCATGTCGCATGGCAGACCGAAATGGTGGAGAGGGTGGGTGCGGGGCAGGAGATCACAGACTGCCCACAAGATCAGGGGCAGGAAGCACTCTCAGGGGAGAACAGTGAACAGCTGATGTAGATGAAGTGGGTTGGGGGCGGAACCAGTGAAGATACCAGCCCTGCCAACAGATAGAAATTCACTGTTTATTTTCTCTTTAACCCAACTGCTACTAGGTTTCAGAACAGGCTGAGATTTTTCTTTCTGAGTTTTCAGCATTTATTTCTGTAATAGAAATTGTCACAAAATATTTTCAAATTTAAAGATGTTTATTTCAAGAACTGCCATGAAATTACCATTTACGTGGGGAATTAGGCAGAACAAACAGTCCTCTAAATACTTCCAGAGGTTGCTGAGCGTGTTGGAATGCACACGCCGGGAAGGGAGCACACCCAAACAAGACTTGTGTCTCCTAATTAGATGAAGCTGTCCTCTGCATGTCTTCCTCTCCAGCCTGTCCCGAGAGGGTCACTAAAGCTTCATTTACAGGCCTTACCTGTACCTAACCACACAGTAAGCATAGTATATACGAAATAGGACTTCTATTTCTGAGAGGACATGGTTTTGATCTATGTTTAAGACACTAAAACCATACTTAACTCCCTCCTCCTCCAAACCATGGCGGTATTTGACTGACTGGTAAAATAATGAGGGAAATCCATTTTTACTATTTCTGAGTTAATTAAAGCTCTAACTGCACATAGAGTAAATGCCTCCTCCTGACAAGAAGAGCCGACGACTTGCCTTTGCATGGTGGCACTCCTGGTGACCTGCGAGAGACGCTCCTCAGCCAACTCCCTCAGGGCCCAGGAAGAAATGCCTGTCTCGGTCTCCCTCTGTATCTGAACTGCTGCTTCTTATAGTGAACGCTGGTTCCCCTCTTCCTCCTCTGCTGTTCTAGCAAGTACTCATGGACATAAAGACACCAGGAGCCATGGCTCTTCCCTGCCCTATATCATACACCTCATCTCTCTCAAACCTGGCCCTCGAGTTTGGGAATCACTGTCAGGAATATTTAATGAGAGAAGGCTACATAAATGCAAAGGGTGACTTAAGGAAGGATGATCTTCCTCCTACTGCCATATTCTACACATCTGATTATGATCTTTATTATGATCCACAGACTGTCCTTCCTTTTCTAAAGCTCCCTGATCCAAACTCAGAAGGAAAGGGAGAAATATGGGTTCTGCTTTATTTTTCTTTAAAAAAAAAAAAAAAGAAAGAAAAGGAAGGAAGGAAGGGAGGGGAGGGGAGGGAGGGAGGGAGGGAGGAGGGAGGGAGGGAGGGAGGGAGGGAGGAAGGAAGGAAGGAAGGAAGGAAGGAAGGAAGGAAGGAAGGAAGGAGATGTAAACTTGCATAAATCATATGTGTGTCTCTCTCTCTCTCTCTCTCTCTCTCTCTCTCTCTCTCTCTCTCTGTGTGTGTGTGTGTGTGCTCTTATATAATGTCTACAAAATGTTTATGCTAGCATACATAAGCTCCCTGATTTCCCCCAGCACATCTTCCCAGAGTATACTTGAATGAATATACACACTATCACTATCACCACACTACATGGACACTAACAGTAAGTTCATCTGCTCCCCTTTTCTCCTATGTTATCCTGGACACACTCAGAATCTCAGCACAAACCACAGATGGATACAATTCTGGAGGAAATGAATCGTGGACAATGGTTGCAAACCCAGCACCATGTGGTTGCTTGCGGAGCTCACACTGAGAGATCCACCCCTTACTCTCACAGACATGACTGATGCTGACCCTGGAACCTTCCACACAAACCACACAAGCTGCAGAAGGTTCCATGAAAGAAAAGACATTCAAAAACAGCAAAATGACAACAGAATCAAAGTACAGGCGATTGACTCTTTAAATGCAAACAGTTTTCTAGAGGGTTAGTTCTTCAATTGTCCTCTGTCACTATAGCTCGACACAGGAGACACTAGAATCTCCAGATGTGTCCACAGGGTGGAGGAACCCAGTCACACTGCTGGAAGCATTCTACTTATTTGGGAGAAGAGCACTTTCTTACAGAGTTTATAACATAAGAAGATAAAAAGCAAGGTAGAGAATAGGAATCTCGGGCTTTAAAAAAGAAGATGAAAATGAAACCTTTAGAATGGTTAAGAATGGAATAGCACAATTTTAAAGGGAATTGATGATGTACACTTAAGAAGGGGTGGACGGCTCTGGGATAAAGGAGTTAGCAAATGAAGAAACAAGTCAAATGTTCAGAAAGAAACTGGTATTTTCCTGGATTGCACTGGACTAGGGAGATTATGTCCATGACCACAATGACTAAAAGCCAGTTTCTACACTCATGCTACAGAATGTTCTATGAACTTTTAAGGAAAGTAAGTGTTTCTATCAGCCAACAATGCTCACATTGACCTACCACTAAACTCAAGACTAAGATATAGCAGTCCTTAAAATGGAGACACAGAAGTCAGTGGGTAAAAGAGAGATTCGATTCAACAAAACTCATTTTTTTATCAGCTTTCAAAATGTCTAATAGAATGGGAAAATGAAAAAAATATACATATCTGGACTAGGAAAGAAATCTTTACAATAAAAAGTACTCAAAGATATCAAAGATAAGTTGTAAGTGAAGTTTACTTAAAAAGTCTCCCATAGTGTGATAAAGGGCTGACCACTTATGTCTGACACAAAATACTTCAGTAAATGATAACTATTCAGATATTATTGCAACTAGAAAATATGTACCTGCCTAAATTTTTCAGGAAGAAAGGCACAATATAGAGAGTGTGCATGTTTTCAGAGCAGAAGTATCTCAAAGACACTATGAGAAGAGTGGAGTTGGGATGCCAGAGTGAATATGGATGAACTAACCCAAGTGTTATCATGCTAATCCTCCTGAGCAAGGAGCCACCCATGGTTCCATGTGTTTCTGAAACACAAACTTCTGTCCATCAGTGCTAACAACAAACAGAGTTTCCAACTGTGTTAGAACTAGTCTAACTGGCATGGACTCCAGTTTCTGTGTGCGTGCGTAGATGTAGGAGAATATGTTTTAGGTGTGTGTTCCAAAGACCTGGGTCTACTCCTTCACGTGCCAGCTGTAATTCTGGTTGTAGAATGGCCTGTCTCATCTCATGTAGATTAATAAACCAATAGTAAAACTTGATTGCTAAAATTACTCAAAACATTTGGTTAATTGTCTATATAATGCTAATACACATGGAAGATCAAATTTAGTGTCTGCAGCCTCAATCCTGTAATCCAGCACTCAGCAGGTTGAAGCAGGAGGATCACTGTGAGTCTGGGGCCAGCCTGGTAAGCACAGCAATCGGCAAGGCAGTCCTAGCTGAAGAACAATGTCTTCTCTGTACAAACAAATGTCTACGGATTCTAAACGTTGAAGTAGTAAACGATGTTCAGAATAAGAGAGGCAGAGTGAGGATCTCATTTACTGACCTGTCCTTCACCAGAGCTGCTAGTTATTTTGTTTCCTCTTAAATATTAAGTTCGAAGAAGTTTGTCAAGAGTTAGGCTGCAACTGATTGGCCCCAAAGTAATAATATTCCCTATATTTGTATGTCATGGTGAGGAGCTGAATGTACCCCATTCACCAAACCCTTATATGAGATCTTCCTGTGCAGAGGTTTTTGTCATACTTGCTGTGTACAGAAGGCCAAGTGGTGTCTGAACTACGCCACCAGAGCCCTAGGAAAAAATGGCAGCCCTCTTGGCAACCTGTTCTATTTTACATGATTGGATTTTTCAATTTTGGTCTAATCAACTTAAATTATTATAGGTACAATTTTGTGAAATATAAAATTAATGGAATTCAAATTTTATGGAATTATAATTGACTATAAAATAGGTTCAATATGATCCTAATTGGAAACACGGCAGTTCACTGCTCCAGAATTCATCTTTTGAAAGTTAAAAAAAAAACTATCAATGATATATTTGATTCTAATTGATTTTTTTGACTTCTTGAATAATAGAGAGTCATTTTGTATCTAAAAGCATTGTCTGTGGTACAGGCCAGAATTTTCCAGGAGTTCACCACAAACAGTGTAGACAATTCAGGTTTGAACCTTAGTATGGGGGTTCCATGCTTATTTTTCCAAATGCTTATTTTACTCTAATAATTCACCTTTTGCATATAAGATCATGTTATATGCCAATGGAAGTGGTCAATTTTTAACAGATATGGGGGATTTGGGGCTTAAGGATAGAAATGGACAGAATTAAAACTGGAGTTCATTCATTCATTCATTCACTATGTGTCAAGAACAAAGTCTGTAAGTCCTGGAAGATACTAGAAAGTCACAGACAAAGGGACTATGACATCTGCTGGCCTTGCATGGGAGGAAGGAGCAGGATCTGAGGAGAAAAAAAAAAATAGTATGACACAAAAAGGCAACATGGGTAAATCAGTGGATAAAGCCCCTGCAGAATACATGAAGGACATAGTAACAAGCAGAAGTCAGAAGGAAGCTAGTGTAACAGAAGAAGGCCATCTTCCTCAAACAGAGGCTTCCACCTACTTCAAATTCTTACTCTCTGTGACGTCATATGCAAGTGGTAACAACAGAGCTCTCCTTATTGGGTTGTGGAGAAACAACCCAGTACAAAGACACAGAACTTCAATCGGGGTAAATTTATAGATAAACAGAGCAAACAGGAGAAGAGCATTCTCATCAAACAGAAAGCTTCCACTAGGTCCAGAGTGTATGTGTGTGTGTGTGTGTGTGTGTGTGTGTGTGTGTGTGTGTGTGCTGTTAAATCTTAAACAGCAGTCAGCTATAGAATCAGTATCACAGTACACACACTTAAGCAACCCGGGAACAATGGCATATCTGGGATCTTCGTCATTGTCTTTCCAGTAGTGGACTTTACACATCATTAGGCTAAAAGAAGCTACAAACTCCAGGACTACTGCACCATCGGTCCTCTCACCCCTCCATAGCTATCCTCATAACAGTTCACAACAGCTCATGATGACCCATCCCGTCAGGAGACCAGACTCTGGGTTTCTCAAGTTCCTGCACACCTGGAAGGCAACACTAACCACCCTTTGCCAGGCTCCCGACTGAAGGTTGATTGAACAGAAAGGAGCCTTGCACAATAGAGGTAATAGCTCCTTCCAGAGCAGAGGAGATCCATTTGCTGCCCACCTAAGAGTCATGTGCCCTGAGCTCAGAATATTTCTGTCAATAGGCTACTTGATGCATGGGTGTCATGTGACCCTCTTCACACCAGGCTGTGGGAACGGGCTAAGAGGAATGACTAGAAAGAATTGCTAATATTCTGGACACCACTAATTCTATAATGACCTGCCCAACATCCTTTAAACTGTGTCTGGAAGACTCCTTAGCTCATAGGTGGGATAAAAATCTTAAATAATTTTAGCAGAAAAACAATAGTATCTATATACTATCTGCACAGCTTTTCAGATCCCCTGAGACCCATTATTCACTACCTGCTATGACCCTGAGGGACTACAGGCAGAAGCCCACTTATTCTGGTCTCTTGAATGTTTTTCTGAAATGTGCTGCTGGAAAATGGTAATAAACAGCAAGGCGTAGCTAGTGCATGCCCCTGCAGCAGCATTCAGAAAGTCAAAGACACTGTAGAAAGAGCAACAGGCCAGATCATGTGAGGTATACATAACCTTGTTTGGTTCACCCCAAGTCCAAACACTTGCTGTACATTCTTTTCCGTGAAGAGCACCACTAGCTCCTATACACCTAGGGTGTAAGTC
This sequence comes from Onychomys torridus, assembly GCF_903995425.1. Taxonomy (NCBI): domain Eukaryota; kingdom Metazoa; phylum Chordata; class Mammalia; order Rodentia; family Cricetidae; genus Onychomys; species Onychomys torridus. The sequence continues at coordinate 22,232,503 of NC_050456.1, read as the reverse complement.
CTATTTCAGCTGTGAGCAGACACCTTGATTCTGATGTCTCTCCATGGGTCACTCAGTTTTAAATTTCTTGATAATGTTGATTTTTTTTTTAAAACTACCTTGAACTACCTGGGACCAAAAAATAGTCACCAATAAAAACAGATTTAACATATTATTTAACCCAGCTCATAATATTTACTCACTTTTATACTAATGTATTATGAGACTTATTATACAGAAAAATCACAGGTACATTTGGAAGGGATATGAACATGTGGCCTCAGGACAGAGGCAGGGGCACATTGAATCTTCTAAAGGCTCCAGGAATGTAAAAATACATTCACTATCACAAGCTTCTCTTCAACAATGAAATCAAGCTACACTCCTAACTACAAACTGTTCTAATCAGTTCAGCCCCCAGCAAGAGTCAAACTTAGCTTTAAATACAGGGTTTTGATGAGTGAAGATGGACGTAAAGAAGGAAGTTAGAGAAGTGTGGTCTTCATTATAACACGTAAGAATCTTTCCTATTGGTTTCTGAAAAATCACTGTTTCTGTAGAAACAAACACTCCACACATTCATATATGATTCTATGAACAATAGAGTAACAAAGAAGCATGCTTTTATTCCACATGTGATAAATAGGGTACATGCATAGGCAATCTACATATAGAGATGTGGTGATATTTAATTTGTGCAACCCAATAAAGCTTGCCTGGAGATCAGAGGAAACAGGTAGCCGCTATACAGAAGTCAGGCAATAGTGGCACATGCCTTTAATCCTATCACTTGGCAGATAGAGATCTGCCTGGATCTCTGTGAGTTCAAGGCCACACTGGGGAACAGAGCCAGGCATGGTGACACCCACCTTTAATCCGAAGCTTCCAAAAAGACCTACTTTTGTATACCCACGCCTATATGTGTCTCTCTGTTCTGCTCTCTCATCTACTCTCTCAGCTCAGCTACATCACTTCCACTTCCTGCCCAACTCTGTCACTTCCTGTCTGTCTGTACAGACCTCCAGAACTCTATGGTTGGTGCTGGGATTAAATGTGATGCAAACGTGTTGATTACCTCAAAGGAATACACATGCACTTCCTCTTCGCTGACATTTGGAATTTTCAAGAAAGTAACAAATATGTGATTGTGATGAATTTAGTGAGAAAGGCCCCCACAGGCTCATATGCTTGAATACTTGGTTCCCAGTTGGTGGAAATGTTTAGGAAGGATTAAGGGTTACGGCCTTGTTGGAAGGGGTATGCCACTAATGGCAGGCTTTGAAGTTTCCAAAGACTCTCAATATCCTGAGTCGATCTGTCTCTGTCTATATCTCTCCTCTGTCTATCTGCCTCCCTCCCTCTCTCACTTACTCCTTTTTTCTCCACCTCCCTGTCTCCCTCTCTCTTTCTGCCTCATGGTTGTGTCTCAAGATGTGAGCTCTTAGCCAGTACTCCACTGCCATAACCCCACCATGGAGGTCATAAACTCTAACCCTCTGAAACCATAAGCCCCAAATGAACTTTTTCCTTCGTAAGTTGCGTTGATCATAGTGTCTTATCACAGCAGTTTAAAAAAAAAAAAAAGTACATGATATGCCTTTTAAGAAGTCATGGATCCACTCTAAGTAAAAAGAGCATAGCAATTATAAAGCCGTAAGTCTGTCCACACTATACTGAATCCATTCACCTATATAAGTCAGGGAAAAAAACATATAGAACATATTGACGTGGTTTTTAAAAGCAAAGTATGAACAGCAGAGTCTGGGCCAGTTCATTTCTGCATCTATGTTCTAGAAATACAGAACGTTTTCAGAGATGACTCATCCCCTGTCTATCCAGTAGTGCGCTGTCACTTTCATCTCAGCATATCATTGGATTTTTGGATGTTTTCAGGGATTTGCCACCTTGATTAAATTCAGCGAACACGTGTGTTTATGTGAAAGCACTTGAGTACCCTCTCCAACAGGTCACCAAGCCATGAGCAAAACAGATCTCTTTAAAATGCAACCTAACGCATCTATTGCTTCCCATTCATTCCTCTGGATGTTCTCCAGTTTCTTTTCAAATACATTTGAAAGAAGAAAAAAAATACTCAACTACCATATATCTGATTGACTAAAAGCTTCCATGGCAAGCATCATATTTGTTCCAAATTTTTAAATTTGGTTTAATCCAAGTTTTACAGATGAGAAATGTATTTGTAGAGAATGTAGAGAAGGAATCCGCCATGGACCTCAGCTCATTATCTTCTTCTATATGTCCAAGAAGTTTACGGCACTTATGCATTGACTTTTTTTTATTATCAAGCCTGCAAGCATCTCAATGCACAAATGAAAAAGCTGAGGCATTAAGAGGCTAAGGGGCCTGGGTGGAACTACTTCCTACAAGGGTAAAGAAGACCTGCTGCCTAGGGTCTAGCCTTTCTATGATTCTGCTGAAGTTTCCACGGGTCAGTGGCGAGAGGAAGGCTTAGCGTTACCCTGACCATCTCAGCACCTGTGGCTTCTGTCTCAATAACGAGCTTATTACCAGGCCATGGCAGCCTTGCTTTCTGCCTGCTCACTCTTACACACAAAGACTGACAGCCTCGGGCTCACCCTGCCTCTGGTGCTCTCCGCTGCTTCTGCCACAGTGTATTTCACAGGCAATTTAAATCTCCTGATTCAGCAATGCGATGTAGTATCACAATCACTGCTCCCTCTTAAAATACACAAGCCACATCAGCTAGAGGATGACGTTACTGCCACAAAGTGGGAGGGGCAATCCTCTCAGTCCCTTCGTGGCACGTGGACAGGACACAGAAACAGCCCCGGGGAATGCTGACATTCTGAAGGAAAAGCCCAAGACGTAGTAAAAGTCTTTCTTTTTGTTAAGAACAACCAATCTTGCTAGTAGTTTTATTAAATGTTAAATTAAAGCTAAAGTATGGAGGTTCCTAACTCTTATAACTAGAGTCTTCCTTATATTAATGGGAAGACACTCATTTTATTTCTTCAACGTTCTAGGTTTCCTTAGCCTAAAACTAAAATTTAAAAAATAAAACTTCAAGAGATGAAATCGTGTGGCTGCAACTGCCAGAGCGGTACCAGCTAAGGGAATACGTGTCCACACTGGCTGCAGCTATCTGTATTGCTAACTAGAACTCTTGCATATATAATTCCATTATACTTTTATAATTCAGCATTTTGAAAATGCTTTTGAACCATGAATCTATTTTCCTGGTTAAAATTCTTTGAGGTGTTCTTAACAAGAGTCTTAGATAATGAATTTGCGCAAACTCTGGAACAATCTTTACAGTATTTATCATTCTCATTAATTTTCGGAACTACCCACTGTGTTGAGATGATTGTCATGGGCCTAAGACTTCAATTTGGCTAAATATTTTTGCATATATTTCAACATATAAGTAACAAACAGATGTTTAAATGTTAGGTTCGTATGGAAGCCGCAGTAGAATGCATTTACTTTAATCTCAGGATTGCCTGGCCACGCTAATTCTTACTTTACTCTCTCTTTCCTGCTTAGGCAGTTTCGACTGCATTTTGGTCATCAGTGGATCATGAATTCCAATAACCCCTTCAGACATAACAATTCTTTGAAACATTGTAGAATCTGAGCCATTTGGTGCACATACAACACCCAATACCCCAAAATCCTGGGCATCAGCAGCTTTTAAGAAGAGAAAAATGTAGAAACTCGAGTACTGTTTTTATAAAGCATCCATCATCCCTCCAGAGCACTTCAGTATACACTCTCCTTTCTCTTTCCACTGCCATGTTCTTCCTTTCAAGAAAGAGTGGTTTCCATGTGTCTATCATTTGGCTTTAGCAACCTGATGTATGGCACTGCCCTAAGCTGCCCACAAAAGCTGGGTAGGAAGCCCCAAACAATATTCCTTTATAAGAGTGAAGGCAGTTTGCATCCCATACTTTCAGTCTTTGCTCTTTGCCTCTTGGTTATCTCCCAAGCCTGCTTCTGCTGCCATTGTTTCAGCCTTTAGCACTCACATATCAGAGCACTAAGTATTTCATTACTGGTTTATCTGTCCAGAGGCTTGAGAAGCCGGAACAATTAACCCTCCCTTCACAGTGATTGATACAGGCTTTGCTTTCAATTTGTTCCACTACACAGATCATGAAATTCTGAATGCAATCATCCTCATTGACCTACACTTCCAAACGCACAGCTACAATGAGACGAAAGTAATTATGAAGAGGAACACAGGAGCACTGAGATCTGAGACCAAGTCTTTGAAAAATCTGTGAGATGACCTTCTGGCAAAATTGGCAAATTCTTATGCTCAGGAAAACGACAGTTTTGTGTCTCTAAGAATATTCAGTGCAAGCTGACTGGAATGGTATACACTTGGAAAACTGTAGAAGGCCACTATGAATCTGTCAGAGGCAGAGTTAAACCCCTAACATCATAGCTTCCTTGGTGCAAATTTTCTCAAGCAAACCAAACTCCCTGATTTGTGTTAAAAAGAAAAAGGCCTTGCCCACAGCAGAGAATCCAGGGTGGGATCTTCTAGAAAGAGCCATAGACCTGAACTACCCACTTCCTTCTCCCTCCCTTTAAATGAAGATTCGCCTTAAGAAATGAATACATTTTTCACAAAGTCTGAAAAATAGCTTCAAATAAATATTAATCTACTGCAATCGATATATATGAGGAATGGAGAGGGGCTGGTAGGAGAGTAGTGAGTATAGAACTATATTAAAACAAGGGTTGCAGTTAAAGAAAATCAGGGTGGAAAGGGGGGCAGTAGGCCTGCGGCTCTAATCACAGGGCAGAGCGATAGAGATGAAGCAATACTGCATGGATTAGCAATGAATTATTTTGAACCATAATCATATGCCTGCACAGAAGACAGGCAAAAACTAACCATTACTCACAAACTGATCTGCTGATTGAAAGAGGAGAGAGGAGAGAGGAGAGAGAGGAGAGAGAGAGAGAGAGAGAGGAGAGAGAGAGAGAGAGGTTTATACGCTAAACTAATTCAGAATAATGAAAACCTAAAAATGTAGTTACACCTCAAGCAACATTTTATTTTTAATGTCTACCACTTACTATCTAATATGGAGAATTGAGACTCTAAACTGTAAAGTGCTCGGATTCAAACAGGATTAAACCAATCATTTACTTGAAGATTAGGATGTGGTAGATCTCTTCCCATCTCCTTTCCTTTTTGTGCGATCAAACCATTTACAGATAACTTGCCACTCCCCAAATATATTATATAAAGGAACTGTAAGTATTTAGTTCTGAAGAAGTAACAGCATTCCCAGAATTAACTTCAATGGGAGAATCTGAAAAATTCATATCAAATGAAGAGTCGATTGTTAGAACTAATTTTGTTGGGAATGAGAAAAAAAAAGAATTAGAACTGCTGGTGGCAGGAGATTCTTCGGAACAGACTGTTTAAATGAAGAGCACTTTAATCAGTGGAGGAATCCTCACATTCCTAATGTCTTGCTGTGTATTCTGCAGGTTAGAGCAGCAGCTGGTTGAGGTCATGTATCTTTTGCGAGCATCCCAAAAAGGCTCACTGCCAGACTGTTAAATTATGAATAAGCAATGAACAAAAGAATGCAGATACGGTGGTGACAAGATAATCCAAGCAAATTTATCTATGACAAATTTCACAGGATTAACAAATTACATTTACACAGAACAATAAAAATGCGCAAAAAAAAATGATGAGCCTACTTTTCCTCACAGCACTAGGAAAACAAAAAAGTCACCAATCCACTGCATATATTTAAATTTAACTCAATCTAAAGTAAGACATTTATAATTCATTCAAGATATCTTTGTAACTTCTTTGCATTTGAGGTAGGAATAGACAAATAGTCTATCTGCTATGTATTTTGTACCTATTTAATAGTGTCAACAGTATTAATATATAACCTGTATATAGCATGTCTGAAATCCTGAACAATAAAAATTCCATTCACATGTGAATAGAATGCATATGTTTTCAGAAGCAGATTCTGAAAAATAAATTATTTTTATAGAAAAGAAGATGTACCTTCATTCAATGTAATACATATCAACTATGAAAATATCCTTATTCAGTGATGTCTATGTTTTCTAGGTCCAAAGGCAGAGCAAACAGTTTCAATTATTCCAGCTGCCTACACCCACTACTGCAGTCCCTCTAAACAGAGTGCTTCTAAATGAAGTTATAAAACAGCATCCTTTTCTGTGGTGTCACAGCAGAAAGAAAATGCGTAGGTTTAGCAGGGAAAATGCACTAGCTCCCACTAGTTTCACCTACAGTTGACTAAATTCAACATTAGCTTTCTCTTTACAATAAAATCATCCTATACATCTGTTATAAATCTTACAGTAGATGTGATGTGATACTGCATTATTCTGGGATCCCATGAAGAGGTACTCAAGTGCCATGAAACTACACTTGGAAGCATGTGACACAGAGAGCTGTTATGTTTCCAGACTGTTTGTTAGATACCCAAGGCAGGGCCCTTTAATTGTTTTTGCATGGTGCTGATAACAAGATGCTGGAATCAGACTTGATTTCTCTTAAGATGGTCTGACTGCTACTTTGAATTCTGCAGCCTGTATTTCACTTACACTTCTCATTGACGTCTACTTTTGATCTTCAATGTTTTTGTGTCTCTCTCTAAATGAGTTCCTACCAATATTTTATCAGGCAACATTTTTTTGTGTAAACAAATTGCTGATTGTAAAAAGGAATATCTAATTAAGACCTACAAACAAAATGCTTGCCTTCATCAACCACAAATACTCAAGCACTGCTAGCCTAATCTGCCCGTCTTGATATTTCTGCTCCCCGTGTTTAACCCTCTTTGGTTAACAGCACTTATCCAAAAACATAAAGATAAAATGTCATGCTTGGCCTTGCCGTCCTCGGTCAAATATTCACTCTGCAGAGAGCAGGCCTGAAGCCTGACACTAGAAAGTTTACTAAATCAGTTTTACTCAAATGGGTACAAGCCTGACCAGCCACGTAGATCCCTGACATGGAGAAACGAAGGTGGTACAGAAGACAACCCTTCTTGAAGTTATGTCTGTGTGTCTGTGCATCTGTGTGTCTCTGTTTGTGCTTGTGTGTGCACATATGTGCCTGTGTAGTGTGTAAAGAAGAACTGAGCAATAATATCCCACCAGTCTGGGGAGATGGCTCAGTGGATAAAGTGTTCACAGTACAAGTGTGTGGCCCTGAGTTCGGATCCCCAGAATCCACATAAAAGCCTGTAATCCCCATAGGTCCTCATGCTACAATATAGGAGGAAAGACCAGAGAATCCCCAGAAGTGTGAAGGCCAGCTCGCCTATGGCTGGGAGCAACCAACAAGCAGAGATACAAGGTGGAAAGTGAGGATGAACACCCTGGGTTGTCCTCTGACCATCACACATACAGGCCCACCCTTGCAGACAATAACACATGTATACACACACATATACACACCCCATAACATTCACAATTCAAATGATAAAATAGCCAGGGGCTGGTGGCATACATCTTTAATCCCAGCACTCGGAAGGCAGAGACAGGCAGATCTCTATGAGTTCAAGGCCAGCCTGGTCTACATGGCTACACAGAGAAACCCTGTCTTGAATAAATAAAATAATAACCTACCAATTATATCCAAATGGTAGTTTATTTTAACTAAATAAGTAAGTATGCGAAAAGTCCTCAGAACAATACCTGCTTATTAACAGTTTCTTTAAATGCTTGCTGACATTATAATGTCTGGGGCCTTTGCAGAGGCCAATGCACACAGAAGGCCAATTCACTCTATATTTCAAATAATCCTGCCCCCAAACACAGTTAGACAATGAACCACGTTATTCAGAAAGCTCTCTGTGACTCTTCCTACCAAAGCAAACCTGCATCTATTTAATTCTTGAGACAAACGAAGACACATGGTGAGGCAAAGCATCATGGGTAGAAGGGGATGGGGTATATGTCTACCAGAAGCTGATTCCTGAAAAATGAGTCAGCTAAAACTGTGACGAGTGCATGTGCTGCTGTGGAGTTTGCCTTCAAAAGGACCAGAACGTTAAATGGCAAGGAAGGTACACGGGAAATACAGATTGCTCCTCCCACTAACTCGTAGACACTGCATTTGCTATTCTCCAAACATGTAGTGAAGGTAAGGTACAGGGTACAGCATGATCATCCTTCTCTGCCACAGGGGCCTTTTCCTTCACAGTGGTGTGACAGACAGTACATGTCTACAGCACACTGTCCAAGTCTGCATCACAGACAAACCCGAATTCAATCTCCATTTCTACGCAGGAAGCTGCCATTTCCTACGCAGAGACACTAACACTCCCTAAAAAGGAAACGAAAGCAAAGGTGCTGTGGCAGCTTCAAAACAGGGTCTGAAGAAGGACAGTGTCCAGTGATGTTCATTACTGTCCTATGGAACCTATTTCTAAATCCATCAAAACATCTTCTTTTTCTAGAAATTGCTATGACCACACTTACATTTATGTATCTTCTTCTTTCCTCCAAGAACATTTCATAGTCATTAATTATGATATGTTACAAAGTGGATGCCTACTATCCAAGAAAACTCAACTAATATGAGGAGGGAATGTGAAATCAAAACAATGTAGAAGGTCTTGTGTCTCTGAACACTGCACTGCCTACTCTTAGAGACAGCTGTCTTCTGACTCTAAAGTTTCGGACGTTTAGCGTAAGAACAACTCTCTAAGCAGACACCACTCTTGCAGGGTGTGCTGTTTAACTGAACAACTCTCTAAGCAGAGACCACTCTTGCAGGGTGTGCTGTTTAACTCCGGTCACCAAGGCCATGGTAAAGACTCGATCAGTAAAGACAGTGAAAGAAGCAATCGATGCTTGTAGTCTGGGGTCAGGAACAGCAAGGTCCATAGTAACATGGAATTTTCTTCTTGTTCCTCATGACTCTGCATGCAAGAGTACATGGTATTCCCTTTAATTTACCAAGGAACTGAGCTTTACAAATGTACAGAGACAACAAGCCCAAGTGTTCTTCAGTGTTCTCACCGACCCGGGCATTTTAGAGACCACAGCAGTCCTTCCAGACTTAGGAAACCATGGCCCTGTTTATGCATGATGCTATTACGAATATTATTACAGATTATTCTAACTATGTAAGGGTCTATCAAACTTGATACTGCAAACATCCTGTTCACGCTAATGAGGCCCAGCGCAGTAAAAACACCATTCAGTTACAGTTGGTTTATTACACTGCCCAATGAGAAGAAAGAAAAAAGGTCACTATTTACCATGATAATGCTAACATCATAAATGCAAACAACTGAATTTTCTCGTGAATGTAGACGTTCTCACCTAATTGTAGATTTAAAATTCCAGTACATGCAACCATGGGAGCGTTTAAAAGCCAGAGAGTAATATTTACTTAACCAATCTATTAAAATTTTCAGTATATTTCTTATACACGTGGACATGGGTATAAAACATCAGGAGTTACATTTAAGCCAAATGCAACACAGAACTTTCAAAAATCAGTCAAAATAACTAAATGCTACAATGTAAGAAAAAATGGCTGTGTAAACAAGGAGTTGGGGCTAGGCACTACAGCCTGTGTGCTTGGTGTCCCTTAAATCTCTCTGATTTCTGTACAAAAAGGGGTCACGTCAATTTCAGAAAAGCAAAAATATAGTAAGGTTTACATTGGGGTCACTATTAATACTAGAGCACTTGAGGGTGTTTATAAGAGAAAACATTCTGTGTGATATCCCAATAGATAGTCCCACACATGAAGCTCCACCATGTTATACATGACCACTTCACAGACATGCCTCTCTATCCCCCCTCACCATTGCTTCATAGCACACAATACATACATGTATCTCTGGTCATAGAAAAACCTCACAACAGAGCAGGGGCCCTGGGAAGCAGATCCTGATTTAAGTAAAGGAAACAGTAGCATGCCCGTGGGTCTTGGTCTAAGATCTTGGGAATCAAAGGGGTCACTGAAATTTCAGCACTCCCATAAAACCTCTTTGCTATGAGACAGTTTGTTATGAAGAAGGATGGCAAGGGAAGATCAAAACTCGTATCACTAAATCTATCAAGCTGTCCTCATCTGTGGGTTATATTTAAAGGGCAATGTAATCCTGATTTATTGCCAAGGCAGATGTTAATTATGCATAACTTCTAGTCAAAAAATAAGTCATACTACATATAGTGTGGGAACAATCACCCCTGCCCACACTCAAAGAATGGACTTGGAGACTTGTAGGGCAGTGGGGTTAAATGTCCCACAGTGGTCTTTCAAGATCAGGTGACTGGTGAGCAGGGACAGCCAAGACTACTACAGCAAATGTTCTAGCCCTTAGTGTGAAGGCCCTTCCTCTGACTCCCCAATGGCTGAGTAGTAACAGGTGTATGATCTTTCCGAACACCATCTAACCTTCATTATTTCCTTACAAGAAACTCCTTTTGCTCACTCCCCCACTTACGCCTACAGTTTTCAACAGAGACTTACCTACCAGTTCACCCTTCACCAAATATCCTGTTTGCTTGGGGACCCTCCAGATGCATGGACTTTGTCACAGCAGCAAGCCATTCGGCAAGTTTGGCTGCCAGTAATTTTCCACTCTGAACTCAAATTTCTAGTTTGAATTAGGTAGGTAGGAGGCTTCTACAAGCAAGTACTGGCTGTTAGGGCAAGGGCTCATGGCTGCCTGCTTATCTGTAACGTGTAAGCCTAAGCCCACCTAAGGCATTTTTGTCTTGGAAAAGGACCATCATGTATTTTTATTCCCAAACATATGTCCATTACACATTATAGCATGTATTCACATGCACACTATACTGTACTCATAAAATGTCACAGATCGGGGAAAATAACATGTACATTTTTATTTTTAAAACAGCATTAAATAATGTTGAATTCCAGTTAACTCATCATATAAAATCAGATCTAGTGAATGGCCATTGGACATTTGAGGTGTCTTTCGATCCCTCAATTCATAAATCAGAAAGTTGGAATTAGAAGAGATCCTGTAATGTGGGAGGGTCCTGTGTAGCATGGGTCACTGTAACTCCTGACTCTGGAGTCCTGCCTGCCATCTAATATCCTCTCCGGTGGATCTATGATATGCCCATGCATTACCGTTCTCGCTGACAGCCTGTTGCCTTGGAAATATTTCATTATTTCAGTTTTTCCATTTGTAGGACCCTTGGCCTTGTAATATGAAGGCCATCCTATTTCATATTTTCGATTATCATTTAAGCAATCTTGTGGAGCTATTTATATATATAAGCAAGTGTTAGACAACACATATCATCATTCATCACTGTTTAAGCTAGCGAAGTAGGGATGCCTTAAGAAAAGTGCCCTCCACCACCTCTACCTTTTAATGCCTTGCAAACCAGCATGGGCAAAGCACATGCTTGACACTTCTCTCTAATTTTCTTGGTTATAGGTCCATAGAGCGGAACAACTCTGTGGCAGTGCTCTATAATTTGCAGCCTATTAGAGTTTAAAAGAAAAATCAAACAAGTGCATTATACACAAGGTTTTCAACTTATTCTTTCAAGCTCTCGAGCCCACACTCTCGGTATGCATGATTCAGAGACTTTTAAGGAATGCTAAACTGTCACTAAAGACATTACCAAGAACAAGCTTCTCTGTACCCGATTGTACAGAAAGAAACTTTGCACACTATGACATGCGGACACTCGATAAATTTGTCGGGCAATACAAATGATATCTTTCCTTTAGTTTGGACGGTGGGCATATCTGAAAAGCAGGTTAAGTGCCCCTAAACAGCTGTGTGGGATCAGAAAGTTGGGAACCACTCTTTGAATAAATGGAACAAAAAACTTAGAACAAGTCCATCAACATATCTGTGTCCAGCTGTTACGGCAGAGATATACCAGTTACCAGCCAATTCCAGGCACAAAGTCCAAACCACAGTGGGATGACTAACTTAGGCAAAAGAAGGCTCTATGAGAAACAACTTCCTTTTAAACAAACCATCTGACTTCTCATTTCTCATTACAAAATAAAAACAACTCATACATGCGACTTTTACACTTGAAAGTGTTAAGAGCATTTAAAGTCCTGGTAACAGAGTGAATCCTTGGGGTATAAAACAACTGTCTGGATAATGGGCCAAGTTCGTGGTTACTACTGTTTCAAACAGTTGATAACTCCCTCCTTCCTCTCGCCTATAACGCAGCCCCTGTCTCCTACCCACTTATTACTCCTCCTTCTCCCTATAGGTTACAGTTTCTTAGATCCAACCTTTAAAATGACAGCATCCAAGCTGAACAAGACGCTATTAAAGGACATTAAATTAAATACAGTATATCCTCCTACAACTTCAATCAGAATTTCAGACCAAGTGTTATTTAGTTCAGCTCTCAAGTGGAGCAGAATAACAAATCGCACACTTTGATTTACCTTCCTCGAATGCCAAATGGAGGCAGGTGATAAAGAACGCACTCATGCACAGGCTATGAAGTTTCCCCTAGAAATTAATTCCATCTTCAAGATTCCTATCTCAGAGAAATTCCCAAAATGGCACACAAATAGGCCTCTGCTAGAGAGATTACTGGGCATCCAAGTAAATGCATTTACTACCAGCAGGAAAGGGGAGGGAGCAGCTAGGAGGAAAGGAAGGGAGGAAGGAAGGGAGGGGGAGAAGGAGAAGGGCAGGGGAAAAGCCATGGCGAGGCATGGGGAATGGGGTCACTTGTAAATTGATTGCAAAGTATTTATCACCCTGTTGAATAAAAGTCACCATTCAAAGCTTAGTACAATGCTCTGAAAATAGATTTATCTACAAGAGTAAAATATTCAAGATATGAATTCTCCATGAGACACAAATATTAAGAACTAGATGTTCATTTTCATCTATCTTCAGATGTCTGATTTTCTAGTTTGAAAGTAACCGTTAATGTGTGTAGTATTTAACATCTTTTAAAACTTGATGACATATGACCCGTTCTCTAGTACATGCTTCCCACGGAATTATCTAAGACTATGCATCTACTTTTAAAAGCTGTTCCCTTAATCCTGACCATTGTGCTTGCTGTCTTTTTTAATATGGTGATAATGCATTCCCAAACAGAAAAGAACGACTAAGACCAAAGGTTTTTAAATGAACGGTTGTCTGCGTGTCTCCCCATCTTTGCTTTATACATTAAAGCTCTGCTGTATCAAAAATAAAACTACCCATGTGATAACTAACTCTTGCATCCAAGCACTTCTCTCAGCTTTTCAAGTTCTCCTAAGCCTGTAAGGAAAGTAACCGCTTGCTGGGCGTGTGTGTGTGTGTGTGTGTGTGTGTGTGTGTGTGTGTGTGTGTAACTCAACTGTATTTGTTTTCTTCTTGAATCAACGGGTAGCATTTCATACTTCCTACTGAGCCTTTCCTCTTGGAGACAGAAAGAGATATTCACTTTGCTCAAACCGATATGCTATACGCAATTAATGTCATTAACGCTGTCAATTAATAGCAAATAGGCTTCTAAACAAAGTAGGCTGGATGGACAGCGGGAGGGAAGCACACTGGAGCTGGGGGGCGGGGTTCAGTCACTCGGAAGCCTAACAATGCTGTTCACGTAGGATGGTTAGGGATGTTTTGTACACAAACTCCCTCTCCCTTTGGCTCTAGTAGTTTAACTAACTTCAGACAGACATGCTCCACTGAGCCCCTTGCCAGGATATGCAATTCTCACCAGGAACTTTTTCAAACACAGATTCCCCAAACAGTAACTAACCAGGTGGAGAGGCTCAGACCACTGACACGTTTTGGATCTCTTGCTGTTTGTTTGCTCATTTACACTTAAGGGGTTTCTTCTTCCTTTTTCTTACTCTGTTATTATTATTTTTTTTTTCCTGGAGAGGGGGTGGAGAGAAGGGGAGGGCAAGAGCGGAGGGCAGAGTCGGGGACCCACAAGTTGCCCGGCCCAGGGCAGCGGCGGCGGTGGGAGGCGGCGCGCCTGGCTGAGCCCGCCCGGCCTAGCAGCTCTCGGAGACGGCCCCTCGAGCCCTGCGCTCCGCTCCCGCCCCGGCCTCCTCCCCCTCCCCTCCCCCTCCCCTCCCCCTCCCCAGCTCAGTCCCTTCCTCGAGAGCAGCTGCGGCGGGACCTGCGGCGGCCGGGGATCCCCGGCCCCCACCCACCCACCCTCCCTCCCTCCCTCCCTCCCGCCGCGGCTCCCAGCACACACAGCGCCTTCTCTTTGGGGTTTGTTTGTCTTTTTTTTTTTTTTTTTTAATCTTTTTCCCCCTCTCTTTCTTTTGCTTTTTTTTTCCTCCTTTTTTTTTTTTTTTTTTTTTCTGCCATCAGCGAGTCACTCCATTCGCCGAGCTCAGGAGGTGCGACTGCTCGCCGCCCGCCGCCGCCAGAGCCCGCTCGCTGCCGCAGCCGCGGCGGGCGGACAATGCGCGGGGGAACCCGGCAGCGCAGCCCCCCGCCCCCGGGACCGCGGGCCGGGCCCCGAGGCGGGCTGCGGAGGGAGCGAGCCCGCCACCCCGGCCGGCGGCGGGAGCAGGGCGCGGGCGGCAGGTTCAATAAACAGAAAAGTGTTACCGTTCTCGCCTGGAAGGATCCTGCTGAAAGCTGGGCTTGGTGGGCGCCATCTTCCTGCAATTTTTTTTCCTCTCTTACTTTTTGCCTCGCTCCCCCCCTCTCCCGGGGCGGGGGGGGGCGTGGGGAGGGCGGGGGGGGGTGTGCGTGTGCGTGGGCCGGCGGGAGAGAGTGCGGGCGTGCGCGGCGCTCGGGGGGCCCGGCGGGCGGCGGGCGGCGCCGTGGCCGTGGCCGTGGCCGTGGTGGCGGCGGCGGCGGCCGCGCTGCTGAGCCTGGGAGGCTACGGGAAAGTAGTGGGGCCCGAGCGTCGCCGGCGGCCGGACGTCCCCTCGCGCCCGGAGTGCTCCCCGCCGCAGGTCGCCGCCTCCTCGGCCGCCCGAGCCTGGTCCTCCCCTTGCTCGCCCGCCGCCGCCGCCGCCGCCGCCGCCGTCCATGCGCTGCACAGCGCCCGCGGCCCGGGCCGCCCCGGCTCCCGAGACATGCCCGGCGCGGAGACAGGCGGCCGGCGCGGGCGGCGGCGGAGGAGGGGCGGGCGGCGGGGGAGGCGGCCGCGCGGTCCCGCGGGCAACCCGGCCAGGGCCTCCGGGTGCTCGGGGCCGGCGCGCGACCGCAAGCGCCCTCGCCGCAGCCACCGGGGTCGGGCCGCGGGCAGGTGGGGAGCACACCCTCCTGGCAGGCTGGAGGGGGGGAGATCGGGGCGGGGGGGGGGGGGGCGGAGCCTAAGAGTGGAGGGACCCGGAGGGGGAGGACACGCAGGGGGTTCCCAGCTTGACCACTGGGAAAGTATTTCTGGGCATTTTCCAGCTGCTTTGCTCGAGAGCTCGCTCTCTCCGCCTGCAAGCAGATACACACCCCCTTCCCCTTCCCCCCCCCCTTTTCTTCTCTTCTCTCTCTCTCTCTCTCTCTCTCTCTCCCCCCCCGTGTCTCTCTGTCTCTGTTCTCTCTATGTCTCTCCCCCCTCTTTCCCTCTCCCCCCCCTTTCCCTTCCTCCCTCCCTCTGTGCGCCTCTCTCTCTCTCTCTCTCTCTCTCCCTCTCTCCCTCCCTCCCTCCCTCCCTCCCTCTCTCTCATTTGGGGACTGGGAAGCTTGGCTGCTGGCGCAACAACGCCACTCAGTTGCAGTTTCAAACACTTCCCTTCTCTAGAGGATTTCAGCCTGCAGAAAAGGAGAGAGTAGGGATTAGAATGCCAAGAGAGTGGGCTGGACCGTCTTCAGGGGGCAGTGGGAATAAAAGCGTGAGTGATGGGTCTTGAGCTGGCCAAGGCCAGCAGGCCCAACAGCCCTGTGCCTCTGAGCAAGGATGGAGGACCTGCACCTTGTGACTCTGGCGCCCTCAGCCAGGAGCCAGAGCTGGAACATCTGCATTTTTCCACACGCACGTACAGATATGCTGACCCCAGGGCTCGCAGGCCAATCCCCATGCCTTGAGATGCGGATACATACAAATGCCATTGCAGAGCCAGATCCTGGTACCTGGGGCTGGATTGCTGGCCTCTGAAATCTAGTCCAGTCACCTTCCCATTAAACTGCCCAGCGAGGCCTAGAGAAATAGCGACTCAGTGCAGAGCCAGCTGGAATCCTACTACCTGGAGAGACCCTGGGCAAAGCATTTGTCCACTGTGCCTCAACTGAACGAGGGCAGCTCTTTTTGCAGTCAAGGGCCGGTTCTGCATTAGGCATTCAAGAGAGACACCCAAGACAGCTAGCTCCCCGTTGAAAAAATGAAAGGGTCTGATGGGATTTTAAGTGAAGCCTTGCCTTCTGTTTTAAAGTTGGAGAGGGCGTGCTCAATAGGTGTCCCCTTTGGTGCGACCCTTCCAGTAAAGTAGGGAAGGGATTCAGAACCTCCACTGAATACCCAAGTGTATGGTCGTAGAGGTGCGACATTTTCATGATGTGGAATACTCTTTGGAGTAGTCGTTAGTACACTCTACAGGTAGGAAATAGAGAATGGTTGGGAAATGAATTGGGTCAGTGATGAGTGTCACCTACAAGACAAATGGGGGCTAGCAAAGAAGAGGGAGAGTTAGCCAGTTGGAAGTTCTCGCTCCAGGAGAGACAGTCTAGAGCAGTTCTGCCCAGGGATGCCAAATAAGAGAAGCTTATGTTCTCTCAACAGTGAAAACACTGCTTGAAAACCCACCCCTGCAACCACCACCCCATCAGACTCCCAAAAGTACTTTAAGATTTTTAATGACGTGTCACAATTCACTTTAGCAAAGGGGAAAAAAAAGTCCAGGTCTCCAGGTGGGAATGAAGGACTGAAGGCTACCTCTCAGAGCCCTGAAGCCTGTGCTAGTGAACTAAGAAAGGAGTCTCCTAGTTTAAACCTTTCCTCCGACACCTGCCAATATCTTCTTGCCCAACTCTTCTGCCCCCACATTAACTAAAATTAAAGAGGGTAACAGGTGTCACAAGAGCCGAGGAACAAAACCAAAGGAAACTTGAAGGTCACTACCTACCACCTTCCTTCTGTCAGTATGAGAGAGTAGTTAAATGGAAGGCAGGAAGAATGCACGGCAAAGAGAAAGTTCAGAACTCTTTTTCAAAGCTTGTCTTTAGAAGAGCAATAGGATTGGGGTCTAACAAGTGGTCTGAGTCCCCACCGGAAGTGTGAAAGGGAAGTCTTGAGGCAGGCACTTGGGGGGGGGACACTGCCCTTCGGTGTCCCTGACTTGAAGGAAGATGAACCCCAAGATCATCCCTTTCTGAAGGACAATGCCAATGCTGAGAGAGAGAGAGAGAGAGAGAGAGAGAGAGACCCTAAAAGCCTTCAAGACAGCTCCTTATGCCCAATTTACATCTTCGAGGTCAGCTCCAGTTCCTGGAGGTCCCTGGAATTGTCCAAAGGCCATGTGACATTTCTGACCCTGGACCCTCTTCTTCACAAACCACACTATTGTCACTCTTGCCTGCACTTCCTAGTGAAAGTGACCGCCAGATTCCATTGTCATTTAAATGTTTATTATAAACGACAAAAAATAAATAAATAAAACATACCTGAACCATGAAAAGGAAAAATTGGATTCTTTACTGGTGTTCTACATCTGGAAGATGCCCAGATCTATTTTTATTAAAGGTTCTTGTAATCACTGGAGTAAAACAAGTCTAAAATAATTTAAGAAAGAAAAAAAAAAGCCTTTGACAAAGATTAGCCCCCCCTTTGAGTTATTTTCAATGACTTCTTTTTTAAACTTTTGACGATAAGCAGAGCATGTAATGAAGTCTTCTACAGAATATTTGCAACGACATGAACTTGGAATATACTGTGTTAGGCAAAATCTGGTCACTGGGCCATTGGTTAGAAGGCACAAAATATAGCAATGACAGATTACTGTAACCTTTACAGTTTAAATACTGTTGTTTCAAACCAAAGGTTCTCAAATCAATGAAGTTTCAAATATGAGGTAAAGGGGGAATTTGAATTATGCATTGTGTATATTTAAGTTAAATGCCATTGGCAAATCTCTCAGATGTTTAATCTGTACAATCTGGGAAACACAAATATTTAATTTCACACTCTCATGTGCTCTTTTTTTTTCCTTCCATCTACCATAAAATTGAGCCCCATGAATGGAGAGTTTACCTTTTTGATTACATTGTTGGTTTTTCTCATAGCGATTTTGTAGATCATATTTTCAATAAAATCTTGGAACATCGAAAGTTATCCTTAAGGAAAAACTTCAGGCTTAGAAAGCTGTTGGTGCTAAATTAATTTCTCTTTCTCTCCTAACTGAATCAAAGGTTATTCAGTGTTTCAATGACAATTATTTTTTGACTCTAGAGAATGTCTTTAGAAAAAAAAATGCAAGCAAATTCTACCTTAAAATTTCCTTCTCATCACTGAGTCTAACTTTGGTAAAATTTGCTTCTTAACTTGTATCTCAGAATCTCATCTATTTGCATTATAATGCGTTTAAGATGAATACTTAACAGCGCCTAAGAGATTCGAATTTCACATTGTATTTCCCTGTAGTAACAGGTGACATGATCACACTTTTAGGTAGAATTGCAAGTCTATCGCTGCCCATGAAAATCGTTTCTATCCTATTTGGAAACAAATGATCAATCAACCTCCGATGATCAATTGCTCCCCTGGCTGTCTGTCAGCGCGGATTCGCACCGGCAGAGACAGTGAGAACATTTTGCTGGAAGGGGAGAGGAAGCCCAAACTTTGCAAAAGCATCTAGTGCGGCGTCTCAGACTTCCCTGGAACTCTCTGGCTACTCCGGGCTGAGGCTCTACATTCACGGCCTGGCAGAGGGCAAAGGATGACTTCACTTCGCCAGTGCACTCGAGTGCTTTTCAGTTCGGATTGTGTAATTCCCCCCTTCCCATCTTCTGGATAACACAGGGGCAGGCAAAGTGAGCCCTAACGGTATGCATGTGTGTTCTTAGGCACAAAACAAGAGCAAAGTGAGTCCCACCCCAGGGCCCGGGGCGGAGGCACTATCCCAGCTCGGGCGGGACTACTCACCGCTGCTGGTAGGAGGTGATGCCCTGGACGTTCTGCGGGGTGCCGTTGGCCGCGGCGCCGGCCCTCCCCATGCCCGCGCCGGCCGGTACCCCAGCGGCTGCCCCGCCGGCCGCCGCGGCCGTCACCTGCACGCTGAAATCCGGAAAGATTCGGATCATCGCCGCGGCTTGGAGCCCCAGGCGCGGATGCTCTGGGCTCAGGCTGGCGGGGGCTCGGGCTCGGGTTCGGGCGGCGGCGGCAGCAGCGGCGTGAGCGGCGGCGGCGGCGGCAGCAGCGGAGCCAGGCACCAGCCTGCAATCCCATTAGTGAGCCGCGGCCACTGTGCGCGGCGGAGAGGCGCTTTGATGTGCGCGCAGCGGGCTGAGGTGGAGGGGGGGCGAGGAGGAGGTGCGGGGGGTGTGCGAGGGACTTGCAAACAGCAAAACGTGTCAGGGTGGGGCCTTTTCTCCCTTTTGGGGGGCACTGTTGCTCCCCCTTCTTTCCAGGATGTTGCTCTCACTGGCTGCTCCAGCAGCGCCGCGCGAGCCCAGCTGAGGGAAGAAGGGGAGGGGGTGGAGGAGGAAGGATGCACCGGGAGGCTTGGCGAGGACTTGGCCGGTGCAAGGGAATAACGAGCAGTGGACGGTGCATTTCTTTCCCTTCCTCTTCTGCACACACACACACACACACACACACACACACACACACACAATCCGCACTTCCGACCCAAAGTGCAAGTCTATGGTGCGCTCTTTCTCCTCCTTTCTCTGGAGAAATAACCACCATCTAGGCAGGCTCCAGCCTTCTGCGGCTGCCAGAAACCGGGATCCCAGCCCGCGGGTGGAGGAATGAGGGCACAGAGCCTCCCGTTTCAGCCCGGACCCCTCTTTGACCCTATTCTCCACACTGAGCAGTGCGAGTGTGGCCAAGCGCAAGTTGGACTCCAGGAGAACTTGATACTTATCTAGGAGAGGTGCTTTGCAAAGGCAGAGAGGGAGGGGCGTGGGGGGGCGCTTTTGTACAATGGAGAGTTTTCTTAAAAGAAAGGGCTCTTCCCGCTCCTGGTGAGCGGAGGAGTTGGTCCTGGGAAACTTGTGAGGTGGGATCCTCCTCGGTCGGCCCAGCTAGATCCGAGTTTGCACTAGTGATCCACCTCTTGCCGCCCCCTTTGACCGAGGAAACGAATAAATTAGTAGCCACAATTGAAACGAACTCTGCGAATTCCAGCCACCAAGGAAACAAAAAGAGAAAACACGTGCATTTATTTCCTGGAGCCTACCAGTTCCTTCACATTGTTAGACCCGCCTTTCATTAGGGGGCGAGGAGGGATCCTGGTGCTTTCAGTGCGTCTTTTTAGTGAGACTTGCTGGGGTTTCACTGAGCTGGTGTGGGGGACGTGGGAGTTGATGGTTTCTCCCACCCCTGCCCAGGACCCGGGTTTGCCCACTTTCTTTCCCGTCTTCTCGCTGGTAAGCGGGAGCCGAGTTGTGAGCTGCAGGCGGGCGCAGCCCTTGAGAGACGCTGGGCTCTGGCTCCGCTAGTGTCCCACACTCAAACCCTTTGCCCAGCTTCGCTGCTGCTGCTGCGGCTGCGGCGGCGGCGGCGGCTGTGGCTGCTGCTGCTGCTGCTGCTGCTGCTGCTGCTGCTGGTAGTGGCGTTGGCGTTGAAGGTGGTGATGGTGGTACTTGTTCCCCCTTCTGGTCCTCTCCTTCCCATCCCGCACACAGCTAGCAGTCACAGCACCGGCCACACAAACCCAAGTAACTGTGACTGCCGGCCACGCAGCCCTGACCCAGGGCCAATCGCGCTTCTCTGGCCAAGCACCTGCTTAACCCTTTGAGCCTGAGACTCAGCGGGCTGCTGTGGGACCCAGGGAGACAGGATCCATTGGCCTGAAGTTGCCAAGGCAGAGTGTGATAGAGGCTTCCCAGCAGGACATCCCCACGGTCTAGGAGCCAAATGCCCGCCCTGCAGCAGACCCATGCTGTCCCTCCCACCCTGATGGTTCTGGAAACCAAAGGAGCTGGACAAAGGCGACTCTTAGTCCAGGCCCCATGCCGCTCCTGCCAGGGCAACCTCAGGAAGTCTCCAACCCAAGTGGCTTTCTCTGGATGAGCCTCCGCGCCCAGCAGTCACAGGGAGACGGAGGGGGGAGCCTTGGCTCTTGCTGGCCAAGCCCACGGCGCAGCTGCGTTTCCATTTTCCTCTCAAAGAAAATGCTTTGGACGGCAGATAATACCAGGAGATATGAAGCCGCTTCGTCCCCCACATGTTGCACGTAAAAAGAATCATAATGAGCGTCCGTGGCTTGTGCGAGGGAGCCCATGAGTTAGTTGAAGACCAAAGCAAGGTCCTGACTTCCCGCTTCCGGGTCATTTTGCAGCAGAAGAACTAGCAACCAAACGCATTACCCAACCGCTGAGACCCGGGCTGAAGGCACAGTGGAATTGTGGGGGGACCTTGGAAAGCTGACTCTTAGGGATCCCCACAGTGGGCCCTCTGCTCAACCTAAGGCTCAGGCCTTCTTACCTTGTCTTCTGGACGATTTCTGAAAGGATCTCAGACACTAATCCTTGGCTCTGTGCAGGCTTTCTGCTGAGAGAGAGCCTTCATGCGCATTCTGGAGAGTCCAGGGACGCTTTTTAGGGCATGAGTGTCTGGGTTAAGGCCAGCAGTGCTGTAACTAAAGGAAAGTCAGCGAATGACTAAAGAGTAAGGTGAAAACTGAGTTCTTCAGCAGGCAGCAGCTTTCTCTAAAACAGCCCCTGTCTGCATAGTTGGCCCATTGAGGCACTGGTGCTGTCGCGCCGGCCACTTGTAGCTAATCAAACTAGGTAAAGGAGGCTTCCAGCGAGTGGCTCAGACCTGGTGGGGGGAGGGGAGGGCTTGGGGCATGTGCCAGTAGTGTCATGCCATGTTTCTAGCTGTATCCATCCGTCTCTGAAGCAGTCCCCATGTACCAAGAAAAACAGGGGGTAGGGGGAGAAAAACCCTCTTTGGCAAACAAACAAACAAACAAATAAATAAATAAATAAATAAATAAAATGAATGAATGAATGAATGAATAAATAACGGACTTGTTTAAAAATTATTTTTTCTTTTAATGTCTTTCTGCACAGTCAACAATGATACAAACACACACACACACACACACACACATATACATACATACATACATATATATGTCCAAAGAATATCACTTCTTTAATTGTTTCAATACCAAATCCATGACAAGATGAGGTTAGTGGCATCTTGATAGATACTAGCTATTTGAGTCCAGTATGCGAATGTGTAGCCCCATTTTCCTTCCCTTTTTGAGAGCATGTTTTTTTCCTAGAAGCCCATGGAGGCCAAACTATCCCAAAAGAAAGGGTATGTGACATCTGTTGCCTGATGTTTAAAACTGCCCACTCTGAGGCCTCTTCAGTTAAATGCTATATTGTTAAAGTAGTTAAGGGAGCACATTCAACTTCAATTTGCCAAGTCTTCAATTGCTTCTATTTAGTTAATATGACTCCTGCTCTCCAGAAACTGTTCTCTACAACAGAAAGGCACAAAAATACTCAAAGGCGATTTGTGCAAAGTCTTACCTTGGGAAGCATGTTAAGTCTGTCCCTGTATCTTATCCTTACATATATAATTTTGGAAGGTGAGTTTGTATGCACAAGAAACAAAGCCCTTATTAGATCTGCTTATCTCCATGTTCACTAAGGACCTTAAACAAAATATAAGTTTATTCCCTCATTAGTGATTCAGATTCATCACTCCGCTCTGTCAGTTAAAATCTTTACATGCTGGCAGCTGTTTTGAAATATTTTGAAAGTTGTCCTGGCATCCACCCAAGCAGAAGGACTCCAGTAAACACTACAGGCTTTCAGTATCTAGGCTTCCCTCCCAAATCTACATGTTAGTGCATGTAAAGGTACAGAAAGGGATGGCACCGTGTTGCAGCCCTGGACACACACATGCAATATGTGTCCACAGATTTGCACCTTCCTTCTTGTGGTCAGTGTACAGCTGAGCCTTTTGCTTCTATGTTCAAAATATCCATTCCCTGGACATCTGTTTCCACTTACTTAAGTGGTTTGACTTTGGATTTTTTACTATTTGCCATTGGAAGCTGCCAGTAGGTAGCTTTCCAGGTAGGAGAGTGACACCTTCACGGCCTGATGGCATCTAATTTTTGCTTGACTTTGGCCAGACATCTAGAAGAAAAGTAAACTAGGAGACAGAGATCAGTATACAATAAGCAAAACAGGAAA
Organism: Onychomys torridus; assembly: GCF_903995425.1. Classification (NCBI taxonomy): domain Eukaryota; kingdom Metazoa; phylum Chordata; class Mammalia; order Rodentia; family Cricetidae; genus Onychomys; species Onychomys torridus. The sequence goes on along the minus strand of NC_050456.1, from coordinate 22,209,257 downwards.
TAAATAGGATAAAATTCTATGCACAATAAACAAATGAAAGAAACGATTTGCTTTGAAATGGGTGTTTTATTGACATGATGATACTGTAATAGGAGATTTCTTTTCTGCAAAGAAGGCAAAATAATAATATACAACCATCTGGTGGGATCCATTGCACAGCCAGCCATGAACTGATACTGTGGCCCTGCCACACCATGTAAGGAATGTTGTACATTGTGTAGAGGGGTTAAATGTTTGATTCAATTTTCTATCTTTGCTCCTCAATCCAAATTGAATTCAGTCTCTTATTGCAAAATTTTCCATGCTATTAATGTGTTCTCTAGTCCATTAAAAAGCAAAACAATAATGTCAGAGGAGAACAAACTAACATAAACCTAGCAATATGATAACTCTTGATTTTCTAAGAGGGCAACTAAAGAATTAAGAGACTATATTTAATAAATCACTGTTTATAATATACAGATGTGCCTATATAATATACATGAAGATTTCTGAGAATTTTTCATTTTAATACTAGACAGGTCACATACTGAAATAGCTTCAACTATTATATTAATTTCTGAGAGAACCTTGTAAACATATAGCTATAAATATACAAGATTTAGTTAGAAGAGAAGGAAATATTTTTAGCTTTTTGAAAGATTCAGTATCAGGCATAAGAGAAGCCAGTACTTAGAAAAATAGTGTGAGTGGGGAAATAATTTAGAAATCTATATATTTGGCTAAATTTGAGGGTAGCAATTATTGAGAAGCATTTGCAGACTAATAACGAAAAATGAAATTATTCTTAAACCTAAAGTAACAGAATTCTTCTGGCCTGTTACATTAATTAGTCCGGAAATAATAAGATGTTGCCTAATTTCTCATGCCAGGAGATTTGATTTTGGAGTTGAAATCATGCTAACATTCAGGGAAGTGACCTAAAGTTACCTTTTATTAGAAGGAAGCCTCAGTCACTGGTTCTTGTTTCTTGCTAATAGCCCAACTCAAACATCATGGGGCTTCTAGGAAAGAAGTTGATGCTCAAGCCACATATCCCAGCCCATGTTTGATTCCATGGGAAGTATTGATCTTGTAAACTGCAACTTTTGTTTCTGGTTCCTCAAGGTGAACATACTCAAGTATCCAATGGACTCTTCTTCACAGATTCTTCTTATTGATTATAAAAGTATTAATTTAAGGTCAGATTGATTGAAAGGGTAGTTAATTGCTTTGAACTTCTTTGTCAAAATGGAATCTACTACACTAGAATATTTTGATATGATTTTTCATTCTGGGAAGGATAGGGTATTGTATAAACCTAATCACACAGCAAATCAAACAAATGGTTTTATTAAGCTCCATGCTGAGTCAACCATTCTGTTTTTATTAAAAAAACAAAAACTGTTTTATCACTTCACCTACAGGGATGGCTCTCAGACATTAGTGTGCATCAGAATTAGAAGAAGGACTTACTAAAACACAAATAAATTTCTGGGTGTCACTTGTATTGGATCTCATTCTGTAAAACCACTTCAGGATGGGGACGGTAATCTGCATATCTAAAAAGCTGCTTGGTGGTGATGATGCATTTGGTCTAAGCACCTTAACTGAGAGCTAGCCTGTGTTTATGACAGAACTTGACTTTGCTACAGTCTGAGTAGTGAAGGATAAGTGCTGTGAGCTCTTTCTTCTCAGAAAGTTGATGTCTTAGCAGAACCACATATGTTGAGAAACAAACTGAGGAATGCATCGGAAGAGAAGCAAGAGACTTGCATATAGTGTAAGTGTGGGATTGGGGGTGGGGGTTGAGATTAAAGCAGATGAGTCCATGACAAAGCATGGACAGGGTGACTTAAATTTATGAATTCTAAGTCTCAGTTCCTTTATCTGTAAAGACAGTCACATTATTTTCAAAGGATTGTCAACACAAAGTACCCAGTGCTGGATCCCTGTTAATGACTCAGGAGAGGTGGTCACTCCCAGGAAAACAATTGCTGGGCTGTCTTTCAAGATTTCTGCCACAGAGATGGAGAATGTCTTGATGATTACCCAGGCAAGTTTATGAAATATTCACACATTCTATTTATGAATGTTGACACTTCTAAACAATTATTTATCCTAAACGCTATAAGATGCTTGAAATCAAAGTCAAGGAAGAGACCAGATAAAAACACCTCAAGTGTTTCTTAAAGTCAGAAGCACTTTTCTAGAAACTTGAAGTTCTGTTTTTATTCAGAAGAAGGAAAGTTTCAGGCATTGGCCATTTGTAGGAAGTCTACAGGCATGAAATAAATAAATTCATCAGCTAGAAATACAATTCAGGCAACAGATATTCTACAGGCTACTCCTGGAAACAAGGCTGAGTTTTATTTCAAATCTACTTAATTAATACATAAGAGTAAAGATAACTGGTGTCACTAGATCTTGGTCAGAACTCCCTTCATTTCCCTGGTCCTTGCCATCTCTGCCACAACAATCCAATTGAGCCAAACAAGACACAATGCAGAAGATAGGCGGGGCTTATCACAGCACGGGCACTGGTGAGGAGCCAGTGAGGCCAGAGGCCAGAGAGACCATCCTCCTGTTCTACTTGAAAGCAAGCATTTCAGTTATGGTTTCTAAAATCTCTAGTATGAGCAGCTGTTCCTGAGAGGTTTTGTTCTATCCAGGTGGTTAAGAGGCCTATTTGGACCGAGTCTCCTGACACTGAGCACAAGGTGGTACATCTCTGATCTTTACAGAGAAGTCTCCTGATACACAATCATCTCAGACCACTCAGAGCTGCCGGGACAGGTTCAAATAATGGTCATTTAATGGCCTCCTAGGTAAACCACATTTCCTTCCAGAGCTAGAAATATACTTCAATTTCCATTCTGACCACCATGGAAATCCTTTACCTATTGATGACTCTGAAACAGTTTCCAGTGCCAACATCTACCAGGCTACTAATATCTAAGCAGCTGCCTAAACTTATGACATTCACTGGAGCACTCCTCAGTACTCAGATACAGTGTATCTCTAAATTCCCTCTAATTCTTAAATGCCAGCCTAATGATTTGGATTATTTTAGTCATATTTATTAATTCTTAGTTGTATTCAAAGGTAAAACATATGCACAGGAATGTATTAGCTCATCTAAAATATGAGTGACAAGCTAGTTATGTAACAAATAACATTTTAAAGAGAAATTAATTTTACATGAAACAAGAAATGGAAGAGTGATATTTTAATATTTTAGATTTACTTTAATGTGTGGCTTAATAGAAACTTTTAAATGTTTCTATCTCTTCATTATTCAATCTACTATAAAATGTTGTTGGGGTTGTAGGTAGCAAAATTCTAGATCACAGAGTTATATAATTAGGTAGAGATATTAAATTTTGTAGTCCTGTCAGGTAAGTATGCATTCCTCTTAACTACTGCACAAAAATTCAAGGGTTTTTTTTAAAAGATTAATTTGTTTGTATTTTATGTACATGTGTAGTGTCTACACACATGTGTGCCAATTGGGCAACTAGTACCTGAAGAAGCCAGAAGAGGACATTGGTCCACTCGAGGTTAGGTTATAGGCAGTTGTTAGCTGCCACAGGGATGCTAGGAACCAAAGCTGGGTTCTCTGCAAGAGCAGCAAGTGCTCTTAACTGCTGAGCCATCTCTCCAGCACTAACAAAGTCATTTCTTGAAAAGTTAGTTATAACCTGAAACCTTAAGTCACATTAAGAAACTTTTACATCATAGTCATTAAAATTCATGCATATGTTCATATTTTCATCAATGCATAATTTTGTACAATGATTATTTTAAAACCTCTGACTAGCTGGGTTATGCAGCCTTCTAAATATTGACATAATTTTGTTGCTCAATATAAAAAAATAATAAAGTCACATTTAAAGTATCTTCACCAGCTTTACCAGTAAGCACTCACTGAGAAGCTGCCATGCTCACACTGATGAAAGTTTCCTAAAATTCTTATTTCCACTGAAAGCTGCTTAAATACTGTCATTGACAAGTACATATGGTCAGTTCTTATCTCTGAATGTAAGAGACATGTTTCCTTCATTTTAAAGAAAAATTGGCAGAATCAAATACTAAAAGCTGAATGTCCACGGCTTCTTTAGCATAGTGAGTGGTATTACTTTTTACTGTAAAGCAGGGAATCCTGAAAAGACCCGAAGTATAGTTGATGCAGCTACCCTAACTCCCGTTAATCCCCCAGCACGTGAATTCACCATTGCTTGGATCTAACGAGTGCAATTATCCACAAGTGAAAATGGTAAATACCTTTATATTATGAAAGTTGTTTTCCTCAGCCCACTCGTCAAGAACGGCAGCCTTAAATAGTTATTACTATAATAATTAAAGAAGAGGTTTAAAATTCCTCTTTGCCAATTGCCAAAGAGCTATTACCAACCACAGTTATATACTGTTTTATTATCAAGTCATGAATTTATTGTTTTTAATGTTGATACTTAGGATTCCCATTTTATGGAGAGCTCATAAATGAGTGATGCTTTGTTCAGGGTTTGTAGGGCCCCAGGCTCGACCTCAGCACCTGGAAAGAAAGAAAGAAGGTGGAGGGACAAGGAAAGGAAGTGGAAAGCCCTTCCTTCTGTTACATCATTTGAGTGGAGGGTGCAGTTTTGAACAAAGCAATTGTAATACTTCCTGTTGACGACCTGGTGAGAGGAGCTGATTTTTCCTCTATTTCTTGAGGAAAGGGTGGGCATACAAGGTCAAAAGGTCCTCTAGAAAGACTGAGGAAACATGTAGGAGCTAGATGAAGCTCCATGTCAGAAAGAGGTTGACCATCACCTGAAGAGGGCTGTCTCTGAGAGGCTGAGCCTATCAGATTTGAGGTGTATTTTACCTAAGTAGAAGAGTACCTTTTGAGAATACAGATTGGCAGACATTAAAAACACACACACAAAGCCAGGCGGTGATGGTGCACACCTTTAATACCAACACTTGGGAGGGAGAGACAGGCGGATCTTTGTGAGTTCGAGGCCAGCCTGGTCTACAGAGCAAGATCCAGGAAAGGCACAAAGCTACTCAGAAAAACCCTGTCTCGAAAAACCAAAACACACACACACACACACACACACACACACACACACACACACACACACACAGAGAGAGAGAGAGAGAGAGAGAGAGAGAGAGAGAGAGAGAGAGAGAGAGAGAGTTTTTAACCATGTCATTTCTATACCATGAACAAAATATCACAGTGTACTTCTCAATGTGCCATGTCATGCAATTTTTCTAACATGGCCTTCATAGAAAAACACAAAGAAGTCTCCTTCTCGCTTATCACTTCAGAGCCTTGTTCAAAAGGAAAGACAAACTGAATCTTCAAGCTCTCTGAAAGGGAGTGAGGAAACGCTATGCTTTTAGTATTTAGAATAATTTCATTTAAGTACCCTGGACAGCTGCTCAATCTACAGAGCTGAGCAGGAGGAGAGTAACTGGTTCTTCTGTGGGTAGAACTCTGTACATGAGTGACTGGGAATCAAAGACCATGCCAAAGAGGGGGCAAGCCACGGGACACTTGTTCACTTGATATAGGGAAAACAATCCTGTCCAAGGACTCTACTTCCTCTGTCTCTTGCATATTTGGTGGAAGTTAAAGAAGAATCAGCTTCCTAAGACACTTTCAGTAACAGATGTTCAGTGTTCTTAGAGGAATCAAGAAAAAAATGTGTATCATAGAAATGTTACCCATGCACATTTTCACAGTGGTAAGACACCACTATAACTCTATTTTAATTCTTAATTTGTCTGAGAGTGATCTCTTCTAAAAATGATTTAGGTGGCCATCACCAATGATCATTATGCGCTCAGTGACGATTCCTGGAGTGCAATAATTTTCAGAGAAAGGCATCTAAACCAACTGCTCAGATTTTAAAGTTTTTCAGTCTTTTTTTGTTTGATTTCAAGGAGTGATACAAACTATTTTTTCTTGTAAATTTCCTCACAGTTAAAGATCTTGGTGTATTATGATTTTTCTCAATTTGAAGATTTTTTGGAATCATTCAACTCTAAAGAAAACCGAAACCGTGAAACTTACAGATGGATATAGAACATATAGTATTAACTGACATAACCCAAACTCAGAAAGAGGAAAACCTCATGTCCTCCCTTCTAGGCACACTCTAGCCGATAATGCTTTTGTGTACATATGTAAGCAGGTTTAGACCTGGGTCAAGTCCAAACATTTGGAAAAGAGACAAAGAGGCGGTAAGATTAAGTGAAGAGGAAGCAGAGTTCAGGCAGAGAGATGGAACTGTAATGAAAGAGGATGTAATAAGCTTCTGTGTTTGTTTGTTTCAACTCCATCATGTCTTTCTTTCCCCCTTTTTCTGTGAATTCACCATGATTTACTCCACTGAAGCAGTGAAAGGAGAGATTGGAGAACACAGCTGCTCCAGAATGAGGCACAGTTTTGCATCCTTAGGCAGCACTTCCCCGGTTAGTCTGAAGTTAAAGACACCACTTTTTTGGGGGGTGGGGGTATTTGTTACTCTTTCCTCTATCTCAATGGTCTCTCGGCAAAAACTTTGAAAGCGTGTTCTTTCACTGATACTCAGTGAACACTTCTTCGAAGGGAGATTTGGTTTCCCTTTGTATTCTCCTCTCTTGCCCCTGCCCAGACGATTTTTGTCTTTTCCTGTCGCTTTTATTAAAGCTATATTCAAGTTCAGAAGGCTAAGAGAATTTTTCTTCTAAAAGAGAAAGCTTGCCTACCAGCCAGTTTTATATTTTTTCCCGGAGCACTCAAGAGCCTAATCTTTTTCCCATTTAAAACGAGAGAAAGACTTTAGTAAGAAATTGACTTGAGGTTCAGGCAGGAGCTTCCGGATGCTCTAATCTCAGTGACAGTTTAACAAACCAATCCTGCTCTCTGGCTGTCTACGTGTCCGCAGGACCCTTCCTTGCAGACCCTCCAGGTAGAAAGGGCGGGAAGCGGAGCCTCTGGAGCAGCCAGTGCTGCCCACCCTTTATTTGCCCTGAGTTTGCGCTCCTGCACTGGGAGGATCTTGGCTCCTTGCATCATATTCTCTGCCCCTTTGGAAGACGAACTGGGGACGAATTGGGTGTCGGTTGCCTTTGAAATACTTTTTGAAATACTTGCTCTAGTTTTAAAAAGAATTCTCTCTCTCTCTCTCTCTCTCTCTCTCTCTCTCTCTCTCTCTCTCTCCCTTCCTCCCCCTCTCTCTAACAAGAAACCAATGCCATCCAGATCTTGAGATCTTGCTTCAGAGGAAGTAAGTACTACAGCAATGGTCTGTAACACTTTGCTTATTGGCTTGTGGGCCTCAGACTTAAGTACACCCTAACCGCCTACAGGGCAGATAAGTTGACCCCATTCTTGGTCTTTTAGCAGGTGATGGCTGACAATTTGCGTTTCTAGTAAGTTCTCAGGTAAGAATGTTGCTGCTGATCTGGGTATTCCAAGAATGGCAGATCCATGCCATTGCTATTCCCCATTGAGAAGAGGGAAAGTTCTAGAATGCCTATGGGTATTTGTAATTTAACTCGGTGGTTCTTTCATATCAAACAAAACAAACTTAATAGGGAAAGCTAGTCTGGTGTATTTGAAGATCCATCATTAGTAAGATATTGAGACTAACTTTTATCTTGAATCTGGTCAGTAGCCTTACATTCCATTTTGTTTTTATCTGCAACCAATTGTTTATAAAATCAAAACTGAAACTGAATGATAAAGACTACAGGGAAATTCTTTAATTGTCTCATACTTAACTGAGTTTATAGCAATTCATGAAGTTTCTTTCTATGAAAGTGGGGCTAATAAAATGTACTTTATAAGGCTGTTAAGGGGGTAAAGAGTTTATATATAGAATGACTAACAGAAACTAACCAATAGCAGATGATCAAGAAATATTAAATTTTCACTTTCAGTTATTTACATTTTAACACCTTTAATTATTTGTGGGTATTAAAAAACAGGGTTTTTTTCTATGCTGAAAAGTCAAGAGAAATAGAAGGGAAGGAAACAAAATGTATTAAATGTGGGGTTATCCTGTTAGATGATGCAAGAATTGGAAATGGGTATTTAAATATTTTACAAAATTAAAAAATATAACAGAAAAACAATATCTTCAATACAAACTAACTGTATATGCTACTTAGATTATTATAAACTTAACCTCCTCCTCCTCCTCCTTCTTCTCCTGTTGCTGCTGCTGCTTCCGCTTCCTCCTCCTCCCTCCCCCTCCTCCTCCTCCCTCCCCCTCCTCCTCCTCCCTCCCTCTCCTCCTCCTCCCTCCCCCTCCTCCTCCCTCCCCCTCCTCCTCCCTCCCCCTCCTCCTCCTCCCTCCCCCTCCTCCTCCTCCTCCCCCTCCTCCTCCCTCTCCCTCCTCCTCCCACCCTCTCCCTCCTCCCTCCCTCTCCCTCCTCCTCCTCCCTCTCCCTCCTCCTTCTCCCTCCCTCTCCCTCCTCATCCTCCCTCTCCCTCCTCCCCCTCCCTCCCTCTCCCTCCTCATCCTCCCTCTCCCTCCTCCTCCTCCTCCCTCTCCCTCCTCCTTCTCCCTCTCCCTCCTCCTCCCCCTCCCCCTCCCTCCTCCTCCTCCCTCTCCCTCCTCCTCCCCCTCCCTCTCCCTCCTCATTCTCCCTCTCCCTCCTCCTCCTCCTCCCTCTCCCTCCTCCTCCTCCTCCCTCCCCTCCTCCTCCTCCCTCCCCCTCCTCCTCCTCCCTCCCCCTCCTCCTCCTCCCTCCCCCTCCTCCTCCCTCCCCCTCCTCCTCCTCCCTCCCCCCTCCTCCTCCTCCCTCCCCCTCCTCCTCCTCCCTCCCCCTCCTCCTCCCTCCCCCTCCTCCTCCCTCCCTCTCCTCCTCCTCTCACTTCTTTTCTTCTTCTGACAAGATTACATGTGTTGCCCAGGCTAGCTTCAAAATCCTGGGCTAAATAGATATTCCTGTCTCGGCTTCCCCGAGTAGTTGGGATTAATAGGAGCATTCTACCTTGTCTGACTACTGAAAATTTTAATTGACACTTTTCTCAAATCCATGTAGTATTAATAAGAGAGTATGTTGCATGTCGGTACTGTGCTAAATACTTCATGTGTTGTTGTGTTATCTCCTCATAATGACAGTTCTATGGGATTGTCTTTCTGAATTATTTGCTCATTGATATCTCTTTGTACCTATTTTCAGAGCTCCATATAAGCAAGGGCTTCATTTCTCACACTGTTTGGAGTGTAGATGAACAGTTGGCATGTATTAGATATTCAAAGTGTGTTGGATAAGGGAAACTCACACATCAGTGAATCAGTGGAAGGGAACCTTCAAGAGTTAGATAGTTTCTCCCATCCACTTGGCTGGTATTAACCTAGGTGCTTAGAACTAAGTTATGTGCCTTGTGGAACATGGACTTTCCTAAACTCTTTAGAAAATGTCTGGGTTGTAACAATGATCTTAGCTAACTTTCAAAGTACTTGGTAAAGAAGCTGATTGTGTGATTAAAGGGGGGAGGTGTATGCATGTGAGATAACTCATTGAATAAAGGTTCTCATATCCTATTTTGAGGACATATGTTCAATTCCCATAACACAACACACCTATGGCAGAAGAAGAGAACCAAATCCTACAAGTTGGGCTCTGATTTCCGTGTAGGCTCTGTGTCACACACACACACACACACACACACACACACACACACACACACACACATATACACATACACACACACTCACATATACACACACTCACACACACACACATATACACACAAACACACACATACACACACATATACACACATACACATATACACACGCATACACACACTCACACACATACATACACACATACATTCACACTCACATACACACACACAGATGTAGTGGATAGCCATCCCAGCATTGGCCTGGAAGTTCCAACCCCCATTGAGGCTTCCGTAATGATCACACCCACAAGGCGGGGCAGAGGAGGGAGCAGAAGACCCAGGATCAAGAGGAGGTCGCTCTCTTGGTTCCGGGACCCTGGACATTGGAGGTAGACTGAGCGAGTTCTCCAGAGAACATCACCGGACTGCGCTATACCTTTGCCAGACCCTGCAACCTACCCCTTCATTTGTAAGTTAGCCCACAAAATAAACCTCCCTTTTAACTATGTGGAGTGGCCTTAATAATTTCACCAATACACACTCACACACACATACACACATTCACACTCACACACACATACACACACATTCACACTCACACACACATACACACACACACATACACACACACAGAGGGGGGAGGTAATAAATAAATTTATTTTTAAAGTAAACTTATAGTTTAGATTTTATAAACAAGTCAAGCTGAAGATTGAAGGCTGGAGCCAGGAATTCTGCATAGCTGTGCCTGATCTTCACATAGAAGGAACTGTAGCGACCCCACCAAAGACTCAAAGACTGAAATTCAGAGCTTGGTTGACTCCAACCTTCCTCTATCAGCAAGATTATGGTAATAGAGTAATTCTGATCCTCAGTACCCTTCCTTCATGGTCTGCATACACATTAAAAACAGCAACGGGAAGCCACATTGGTGCACAAACACTTTTTGTATCTTCACCTGGGTTTAAGTTCCATGTCACTCATCAGATGAAAATACCTTACAATACAAAATTTCTTATGCCAGGATTCTTAGAAATGTATCATCTTCCCTTTAACAGGGCTACCCCTGGGTCTTTTTCCCTTGGTTTCATGAACAGTCATCAGTCTATCTCTACATGCTTTTTAGGAGAAGGCCTTTGACTTGGTGGTTACCAGATGTTAAATACATGCTGTGGATGTCTCCTTGTTAACTTGCTGATGGATTATTCCTAATATCTTAGCTTCAGATTAAGTGGGTCTGTTTGTCTGTTAATGTCTAGTGATTTTTTAAATCCAACGATCCTTTTTCTTTTACATTACTGGTACTCTGCATTTATACCGCAGCATTTCTTGCAGCCAATGGTGATCACATGACTACATTTCTCACCCAAAGATATCTGAGGAACATGCTACTTCCAAATAGGCTCACTGGAGGAATAGACATGACTCCTCCCTCCCATTCATAGTTCCTCTGCCCTGCTATTTCCATGTGGTGTGTGGCAGCTGCATTTTGCAGTCTAGACAGAGGATTTGCAGTACCTTTGATATGCTAGAACAGGATAGAAAGAAGACAGATTCTTCAGCACAGAGTAACCTGTCTGGTACACTTAACACAAAGAAACTTCTATTTCATATGAGTAACTGTTTAACTTATGCTTCCATCATACAAAACTGAGATGATTTGACACACTGTGGATCTTCTATACTATTTAAACTTCCTTTTGTGAATTTTAAAACCATATTTTATTGTATTATAGCACTATGATTTACATATTAGATAACACTGTAATAGAATGATCTGGTATCAACAGTACAAAGAGAAACATGCCACATCACAGAACCCCTCCCCCTAAATAGGTTTTTTTTTTAAAAAAAATCACTAAGACAAATGTACTCAGTGACTAATGTGTCTAGTTCCTACTGCACTGATGGTCACTGAAAATTAAAAGTAAGTCCTGCTTTACCAATC